>NW_017307586.1:218519-255999 GCF_000935625.1 Nanorana parkeri | reverse complement strand
GTATGTTTGGGATCATTGTCATGTTGAAAGACCCAGCCACGTTTCATCTTCAATGCCCTTGCTGATGGAAGGAGGTTTGCACTCAAAATCTCACGATACATGGCCCCATTCATTCTGTCCTGTACACGGATCAGTTGTCCTGGTCCCTTTGCAGAGAAACAGCCCCCCAAAGCATGATGTTGCCACCCCCATGCTTCACAGTAGGTATGGTGTTCTTTGGTTGCAACTCGGCATTCTCCCTCCTCCAAACACGACAAGTTGTGTTTCTACCAAATAGTTCTATTTTGGTTTCATCTGACCATATGACCTTCTCCCAATCCTCTTCTGGATCATCCAAATGCTCTCTAGCAAACTTCAGATGGGCCCGGACATGTACTGACTTAAGCAGGGGGACACGTCTGGTACTGCAGGATCTGAGTCCCTGGCGGCGTAGTGTGTTACTGATGGTAGCCTTTGTTACGTTGGTCCCAACTCCCTGCAGGTCATTCACTAGGTCCCCCCGTGTGGTCCTGGGATTTTTGCTCACCGTTCTTGTGATCATTTTGACCCCACGGGGTGAGACCTTGCGTGGAGCCCCAGATCGAGGGAGATTATTAGTGGTCTTGTATGTCTTCCATTTTCTAATTATTGCTCCCACAGTTGATTTGTTCACACCAAGCTGCTTGCCTATTGCAGATTCAGTCTTCCCAGCCCGGTGCAGGTCTACAATTTTGTTTCTGGTGTCCTTCGACAGCTCTTTGGTCTTCACCATAGTGGAGTTTGGAGTGTGACTGTTTGAGATTGTGGACAGGTGTCTTTTATACTGATAACAAGTTCAAACAGGTGCCATTGAGGTCTACCTATGATGCCAATTTCAGGCCTCTCATCTTTTTAAGTGGGAGAATTTGCACAATTGGTGGCTGACTAAATACTTTTTTGCACCACTGTAAGTCCCCCCAGCTTGGGACACAGCAATAAAACCTGTGATTGGGAAGGAAAGAGCGCCACACCAAGCATTAAAGAGTCTGAATGAAACAGAACAAAAACCCTTCCCCACATTATTGCAAGCTATGGAAAAAGAAATAGGGCTGTAATTTAACTTTGTGATATGTACTCACATTTTTTTTTTGGGTGGACTTGGCTTTCACATAATGCTGTTTTTATTCTTCTTGTTTAAATTTGCCTTAATTTACCTGTTGGAAATGTATGAACATGTATTGTGGTTTATTATTCTTACTCTTTAACATGCCAATTATTATGGTTCTACTAGGCAGCAGAAAGAAAATTGTTCTCTGCATACATGTACCCAAGTAGTCATATGGTTTGGCTTCTGGAGCAGTCAGCCCTTTGCCCTCCTTTCCCACCTCTGCTTCTTATACTAACCTGTCCCCCTTTCTTTACCCCTCCCTGCCCTCCCAGTCACCTGGAAGCCCTGCTCCTGCTACCCCGCAGGGTAGAGAAGCCGTTGTGTCTGAGGTAGAGCAGGAGCGTGAGGAAGAGGAGGAGGAGGAGGAAGCGTCAGTGGAATTTGTCCTCTCCTCTGATGTTGAAGATGATTATGAGCCAGAGCTGTTCTTAGTGCCCGAGGGGCAGCCTGTGAACCAGCCAATGCTGGCCGCAGCTCAGTCTTTACACCGAGAAGCTACCAAATGGTCCAGTAAGGTATTCAACGGTTACAAAATATGCATCCTCCACCGTGCCATTTGCATCCCACCCCTGTCCCTCCATCTATGACACGGTTTGCGCCTCCCGTCTGCGCCAAGCTGATAGTTTTGCTGAGTGTTTTGTTTACCTGTGCTGGCTTGTGTCTGCGAGCCCATGAATGGCTTCCTCAGTGGATTTTGGCTTGTGTATGTTTTGTGTATCAAGATGTTTGTTGGGTTAGCTGTTCAATAATACTCGTGATCTGTTTGGAGATAGGGGGTTGTATTATTTAGTATAAGTATCTGACATTTACATTGCCATGCTTATCATACTGCAATAGAGCAGCCTGGTACTGGAGGCAATTAGAGGCTAATGTAGCTAAAATATATCTCCTCTAAACCACATACTGCAATATTAGTCATGTATGCCTAATCTCTGTTTTCTTTATTCTAATAACCGGTATCCTATCTCCATCCCATCCAGTTCATACTAACAGATACGCCCTCAAGGGGAATTGTTCAGCCATCTGCTTTACCTTTTTAATGTGCTTTAACAGTTTTATTCTGCAAAAACATGTACTTAATCATTTTTGCATGGCTGCCTTCAGCTCTTGATATGATTAACTATGACAGATGTGCAGACTTGATCCCACAAAAACAGAATTATTGACTGGAAGTGTACTTTGAATAATGGATATTATCCCTCTTGAATACTGAATCACTCGGTATGGGATAAAATGAAAATATTTAGAATATAAGAAATGCCCTTTTCCCATAGTAGCCATATTATTTAGGTGGCTAGATGCTGTCCTTTCATGGTAAATGGGAAATCATCATAACGTATTTATGTATTAGGTGATGTGGCCATTGTATTAACAGCATAGGTAAGAGAGGGAGGCTAGTCGTTTGGTCTTCTCAATGTGCCATTGCTGCTGGCTGTACCAGTAAGCTATGGTTGAATATGTTTTATGATTCTTATTTAACAATGATATGCACATACAACCTATGTATTTAATACACAACAAGACAAGTTTAGTACACCTTGTGCGTTCTTCTGGGTCACAGGATAATTGGTTTTAGCTGTTCTGTGAATGGATGGACACCGGAGGGTTTGGTATAATCCCAGCTCTTTATTTCTTACCCAAATCCACATGGAATTGTAGTCACATCAGGATTACAGTTTGCTACTTTTTGTAAAGATGGGATAGTTTTTGAATTTGACGACCCAAAATTTATACTAAAACTTTTTTTTAACATCTTAAAAGATTTTTCAACCTTTTTTTTTAGAACGCTCCCAGTTTTATGTTTTTTTTTCTTATAAAGAAACAGAGAGTTACTGATTACTCTATACTTCTGTATCCTGCATTTACGATGTTCTACGTAAAGCATGATGAGCTAATTCCTGTGCAGTCCTGTCAGCTAGAGATGATGTATGACTAAACACTTGGTGTGTATAGTACAAGTATTAGCTTCTCACATCACTGTGATATAATGTCTTACACACAGCATCACAGATATGTGCCGAGTGATGAGCACTAGACCATGGTTAGAAGGTAAGTATTGATATGGTGGTCAAGAAAATGTCTTATTGGTCAGAGTGGCCCTAAAATATACAGTGTAACTTTATCACACCCTTATCGACATAAGCAAAACTTAATAGGTACAAAGGCAATCATAAGTCCTATAGAAGATGTAAAGACTGTACATAGGATAGTCTTGGTATAATCAGGCTGGGGGCTATTCGGGGCCATAAATTCGATGTTGTGCCATCATATTTCCGAATTGTGGTGCAGCTAATGCACTTTAACCTAACCTATGAAGTACCCAATTTACTATGAAGAAAAGTGGTGCCAGTTTACAAATATGACATAAATTCTCGAGTGGCCATCCATTTAAACATCATTTAACACCGGTTTGGACAAATTCCAGGAGCCAGGTAGCCAATGATCCTTAAAAAAGTATAGCTGGTGCCTAACATTTCAGGTTTTCATTAGTTATCAATGGAGCTGGCTCCTGTATTGGACAGACTGGCTCCTGTATTCTGTATTATTTGTCTGCCCCCGATTCAACACATGCGGAGTAGCCCCCTGTGTATATGGTAATAGGGTATGACCAATAGGATTTCTAAGGAGCCACCTATCTTCTCATGTTATTGTATAAACCGTTTTTTTCAATACACATATTCACTTTTGGTTTCCCAATGACCAAAAATCAGGTCATTTAAATATTATGCAAAATAGTGGTGTTCAAACTGACCAAAATGGCGAGTGCATAAAAGATGCGTTTATAAACAGCTCAGCATTCTTAACTTGTCCTCATTGCCCTTTGGATAGGGTTCCTTTATCCCTTGATAGGTAGCTTTTCCCCCTTTTTTACTCTCTAACATTCTTCCTTTCAGGTGTGTACTAAATGTCATCACTGATGCATGACCGTATTGCTGTGTCTGATACTAACCCACAGCCTGCAGAATCTCCATAGCGCTCAGTCTGGCGGGGCACACTTTTGTGGAACGGCTCTGTTGGTTGTAGCCTGCACTGATGTCTGTTCTGGTGTACAGATTTGTTAAGGCAACATCCGCTGCGTTTACAGCATCTGTAATCCTGCACACCTCACTAAACGTGTATATATGTTACCCTGTAGTGTTTGGTGAATCACTAATTTAACCATGTTAAGCTTGGAAACTGTTAATGGCTGTATAAAGGTATCTGCAGTTTTTTTAAATCTCATCCTCTTTGTTTCCAGCTCCTCTCAATGGCGTCAATGTGAAATAAATGTTTATTCGTAGATGCGTTCATTTTTCTCATTTTTTAAAATCTGACTAAATCTAATTTTGTCATCGCTTGTAAAGAATTGAGGCGTCTTTCAGAATAAGTGCCAGTACATGGAATTCATTCACCAAGAGCCTTTCAGGTTATAAAAGTCTGCGAGTTTATGATTTGTTAGCATATTTGTGGCCATTGGGAGAAGCACGTGGAACTAGAGCACTTTTTTCCTTTTTCTATGTACGTTTTCCATTCATGTTTTGCCAGCAGGATGCAGGTTTAGCTTTTTGTGTTTTTTCAAAAATAATGTCTTGAATTTGTATTGCACATTTCTGCCCATCTAAGCAATGGATGATGGCAAATGTATTTATATTTGTTCCTTTCACTGCTATTTTATGCTCCTAACTGAATTGCTCCACTATTGTAGGGTAATGACATCATCGCAGCTGCCAAGCGCATGGCTCTGCTTATGGCTGAGATGTCTCGGCTTGTGAGAGGTGGTAGTGGCAACAAGAGAGCTCTGATTCAGTGTGCCAAAGACATTGCTAAAGCATCAGATGAAGTGACCAAGCTGGCCAAGGAAGTGGCTAAGCAGTGCACAGATAAGAGGATCAGAACTAACTTGCTACAGGTAAACTGATTTTTGTTAAGCATATCACATTTATGTGCAGCGCCTAGAGTCCATTACTTGGCGCACAAGTATTTGTTAAAGGCTTCGTCTTTGTAATAATAATAATAATAATTGACTATTTGTTAGAGATGAGCAATTACTGAGCAGGTTATTTCTAACAATTCTTGAAAAAGATGATAGAAGTGTCTGAGATCAGGGTAGGTATAAGTTTGGGCCGTGCTAATACTATGAGAGAAAATTGTAATGAGTTTTCACTTTCCCAAAAGTGCTGTCGGTGAGAATATCAGATATTTTTGCATGACCGTTCCCTTCAGTGTTTAGGCTTCCACCATAATAATTTCCCAATTTCTTGATGTCATGGAGTGCTGGATTAGCAAGAATTATTTGTGTGGTGACCATTTTTTTGAGGGGTCGATGGTGCTACAAAAATATTTTAAAAGGACTAATCATAGTTCTGTTTGCAGCAACAAACCGCAGGTTAGGGACAGCAAATAATGGCTGAAATCTCTCTCAAATAGAGGCCCATCAACACAGAAAAGTTTTTAGTCTGGGCATTTGCTTTCTAGAATTGTGTTGAACAAAAATTGGCTGCTTTTACCCTGTCAGCAGTGGTTATAGGACTTTATTACACGGATTGGAATTGATCTTGTTTTACAGCAAAACTAAAGTGTAACTCCAGTAAAAAAAAAAAAAAATTTAGCCTTCCTTCCACATGTATGGAAAAAAAAAGCCAAGTTCTACTTAGTCTCATGCTCCAATGCTATTCCTAACTTCCTCATTTGTCCAGTGCTGGCCAACTGTATCGCAGGAAGAAGTGGAAACAAACTAGAAGACTGAAGGAAAAAGGTGTATATATAGGTTTTATGAGGGGGGGAATGCACAGACTTCCACTTTAAGCAATTTTTGACATATACCTTAAAAAGGTCCCATGGGGGTTGCTACTTTCCATGCAATCTGTGTAACTCTTTTTAAATGCATGATGCAGAATTCTTATTATTGGTCTGTATCAAGCTATCCAGTATATAAACTGTTTGCAACTAAACAGATAACAACAATGAATATTTAAAAAGGGAGAAAACCTTATTATAACTGAGCACTTTTCCCTTGACCTTTCTTTACAGGTATGTGAAAGGATCCCGACTATCAGCACCCAGCTAAAGATTCTGAGTACTGTCAAGGCCACTATGCTGGGAAGGACCAATATCAGCGATGAAGAATCAGAGCAGGTGAGAGTTTAAAAATGGAAAAATAGATGAATCCAGAACTCACTCTTTTTTTTAGTTTGATTAGAAAAATTTAATTTTAAGGAAAATGTTCTCTTATGTGCTGCATGGAGAAGGAATGCCCCTCCTTTTTTTTAATTTTTATTTAAGTATGTGGTTAGCTGGATACAACTTTATATAAACCTCACAGGGAAATGTGCTTTTAGAAACATGGACAATAGCCGTTGCTGGAGGCCCAGCATTGATTATGGGCTACATGGTGTAATTGGGCATGGTATGCTGCAGGTCAAGCATTAATTGTGGTGTACACAGTGGTATTGGAATTGGTATGCTGGAGGCCAAGCAATAATTGTGGTGTACACAGTGGTATCGGAATTGGTATGCTGGAGGCCAAGCAATAATTTTGGTGTACACAGTAGTATCAGACTTGGTATGCTGGAGGCCAAGCAATAATTGTGGTGTACACAGTAGTATCAGACTTGGTATGCTGGAGGCCAGCATTAAATCTGTTATTTGCTTCCATCCCTTCCACTTCTCTGTGAGCATTTGTAGTCAGGTTTTTACTTATTAATCTAAATAAAAAACAATCTTCATTTTTCTGTATAGTTAGTCCTTGTTCACGTGGGCTTCACCTTTTATGAGCACAGTGTGCTTTGGAATTTGCTAACAGGCCCTATCAGAACAGGTCAAAGGTCTCCCTGAAGGATCTTGCGCCTGAAGCAGGCTAGCTAGAACTTGTAAAACGTCTGAACAGAATATCAGGTGGGGAGCTTACAAATCTGCCTGATGTTGAAAAGCCTGAGAAGCGCTTACAGACCTAGTGTTAATTAGAAAGTGGAAACCTGATCCTTGAGACCATAATCTTGAATGATCGTCTGTCTGAACCACCTAGAGATGGTGGAATGAGGTACCAGGGTGCCCTTTAAAGGGGACCTTTCAGAATGACAAAATGGAATCAGTATTTCTAAAAGGAGCAGTGCCGCTGATAAGTAGACTCGCACAGCCTGAACCACTTCCGGACAATTGAGGGGTATTTACTTCTGATGAACCAGAGCCTGACAAAGGAACAGGAGAACGATGTCAAGGTTAAGGTGAAAGGCAGAGATTACATTAGGAAAGAAGGAAGTCCCGGTCCTGTCCCTATGCAAGATCAAAAAGGTTTTTTTGCATGAAAAGGTTACCAGTTCAGACACTTGCCTTGCAGAAGTGATTGCTACCAGGGAAGAGTAGAAGTTTAGAGGTGAGAGAGTAATGTCTCTTATGAGTTCAAACGATGGTTTCTGGAGCGCAAAGAGAGCCAGATTGAAATCCTCCAGATTCACAGAGGATAGAAATGGCAGATCTCACGTTACCAGCTGTTAAGGCTGCAGGTAAATCGGAAACCAAATCTGCTGGAAAGGTCACGGCAGTGAGCGTATCCCTTTTTGTGACCTAAACTACCCCGTTATTTGTGGACAAAAAGTCCTGCATGACCTCAGCTGAGAGGGCATAGGTACTAAAGAGGCCTCTGGAGACTGTCTCTAATAGCACAGGACAACATGATTGCAGGCTGCAGATGTCAGAAACATCAATAGGTGAGATAAAGCAGTCCCTGACCATGTACTCATGAAACCCTGGCAGCTGGTAGCAGGTGTGGGGTTGATGACCGAAGGGTCCACATGGCTCTTTGGAACCAGGGCCAGCAGTAGGAAGATGCTTCTTCAATGTTGTATGGCAGGGAAGAGATTGGTGCATGCGTGAATGACAGTCTTCCCAGTAAATGGCATCAGCACTGAGCCACATATTGTTGGCTATTTTTATGGCTGAGCTAACTACCAGAAACGGAGTAATGGCACCCAGCTGCTAAAAATATTCAGACCAGGAAAACATCTTGCAGATAACTTTTTGAACAGAGCGTCTTAGAACAAAGTGTCTCATGCAAAATCCATTGCCCAAAGATCACTTCCAGGCTACCCCCACAATGTTGAGCCTAGTCCAGGGCCTGGATGCAAAGTGGTTCGAAAGCTAGGCTGAGGATGACAGTGCCAGGTAGCTGCCAATCAGTGGAAGCCAGCAGCAGTGTATAGTAGTCTTGATAAAAGAAAACAATTGAATAGAAATAAATTGCTAGTACAACACAAACCAGTGTTTACACCGGCAGAGCTGGACAGAAGACATCCATCCTTATGGGACACAAGTAAAAAAAACTGAGGCATGCTGATCGTAAAAGGGATATCTAGGCCTGGTTTGCCATTGTCCAATCCTCCTGTAGACCACAGTATAACATGTAGATTAACGGCTTCCTGTGTCGCTCATTTGTTGAAAAGTCTTGTTTAGAAAGCCATGCGTGCCAGACAACCTGACCTAGAGACCTATACACATATAATATAAAGAAGCTGAACTCTGAGACAGTACTAAACCCCTGCTTCTGCCATTTCATTTCATGTACACCTGTAATCCTCCTGTTTTTGTAATTTTAGGCAACAGAAATGCTTGTCCATAATGCACAGAACCTGATGCAGTCAGTAAAAGAGACTGTAAGGGAGGCTGAAGCTGCATCAATCAAGATCCGGACAGATGCTGGATTCACACTTCGTTGGGCCCGGAAAACCCCCTGGTACCAGTAACTCCTTCACCTTGGGATGGAATATAGCTGTCTCCTCCTACTGTACAAAGCACACTAATAATGTGTAACTAAAAAGAAACTGATGATGAATTTGCTTTCTAAGTGAGCCTCCAGATCGTTAGACGGCCATTTTTATTGTTTTTGTCTAACACTACTTTGGCTCCTCCATTATCAAGTTGCTTAACTCACTTTTTTCTATCTTATTCATGGCCTTCAGACTGATTCTTCACTAAGCTGCATATCAGCAAGTGTGTTTTGTTTGTGAGAGATCAGTGCAATACACCAGACGGCACAACCTGATCTGTGTCTTTCTGCTTTGTCACACCTTCGCCTAAACACCCGTCACAGCCTTCATATTCTGCTGAGCACAGCCTGTGATAGAATAGTGCGGGTATTGATATGAAATGTAAAACACTAAACTGCTATTTATCATCCATACTCTTACTTCGGTGCTTTGATGTTTATCCTGTAGGGCCCATATCATTTCTCCTTTTCCCTATCTATGCAGAGGACTGTGACTTGTCTTGTTAGCATATATTAAGTGTCCTTCAGAATAGAAGAACAGTATCATGATTGTATAATTGCAGCACTTCTACCTTATGTGTGATCCAGCAGTGATGGTGGCAGAGTATTTCTGGTTTTTCTTACATGGAATACATGAATACATGAAAGACGAAGTTTGTATATATAACTTCCAGACCTTTGAGAGGAGATGATCAAACCTGGTGCCGTTTATAGAGATAAACCTATACAAACTTGAACTTTTAGGATGTGAATAATATCATATCTGAATAACCCAGAGGTCTGTGGAAGTAGCTTTTGCCTTTACACTATTGCTTGTCAGTTAGCTCTTCATGCATAACTCTGGCGCAAGCCAATGATTTCTCATGTTTTGGGTTGGAATAAATTCGAGCTTTCTGCCACAAAGGTACATTCAGGTGAATGTGTAGGATATTTCCTCTTTCAGACTGTTTAAACTGCCTTGTACATCCTACTCTTCCATCTCGCATATTTAGAGAGTTTACATAAAACCAGCTACATTTCTCACAATCAAGCTGTTGGCTGGAGGTATCTGGTCACCCAAATGAATGTCCAAGCATGTACACCAGAGAGCTGGGAATTAAGGCACTACTTGCTTGTGTACAATTTTGGTTTACACTGTGGGAACTGAGATTGCCGTATTTGAATGGAAAAATACCATAATGCCTTTTAACCCACACAGACTTGGTAGTTAGTTAAAGCCAAAGACTTCTTATATGTTTGTTTGTAGGGCAATTACATTACATTTCCCTATTGTTAGCAGTTATTATATCTGCTGCAGTTGGTAGATATGACTGAAACCAGCAAAGACATGTAGTCTTTCTGATATTACTTTAGTCAACCTCTTGCTGATAAGGGGGACCCTTAATGGAGTGGAAGGGTTAAGTAATATCCGACCTGCACTGTGTCCTGGAATACATTGTAAGAACAAATGTATTTTGACACTGAAGCTCTGATTCAGCTTTTTTTTTTCCTGTCAGTACAAACCAATAAACAATTTATATACTTAAGAATTGCATTTCTTTGTCTTATGTTGTCTAATATAACACACACACACACTTGTAGGTATGCATTCTTTTACAAGAAGCTAGTGTTCACCAAGAGCCCCCTAAGGTGGGTCAGCTTACCTCACGTTTTTCTTGACCAGTCCATTTTTTTAATAGGACTGGTCAAACTTTATTATGTTTTTTTTTTTTTTTTAATACATTATTTAAACATACAGTAGAAAGAAAACATCTTACACAGACTTTAAAGAAACAAACTACTACTGTATGAACAGTTCATTTAAACCACTAGTGAGGAGAATGGAAGCTGCAAGATCTTCCCTTCTGGAAAATGTTAGTTCCCTGGCAGTCATGCTAATTTAATGGCTTCATAACTTTCAATCAGTGACACAGAACACGTATGCAGAATAGGGACACTGGATCTGTGTACTTGCTTTAAAACTTTAAGCCACCTACCTAGAATCAAGAGACATCCAGGTAGTTAGCATTTACCAAATGATTTCTGCAGTGGTTACAGAGTGGGACCACCTTCTGACTTCAGGCCACCAAGATTCTTTTTGTATGGATTCGGCTAGGTATTGGAAGTGTTCCTTTGGTGTTTCAGTACATGCAGATCTACATGGTTTGTAGTGTGATGGCCACCTTCCACCTCATTCCAAAGAAATCATGATGTGTATCAAATTTAAGCCCCAGTGTCTAAATGTGGCAGGAAACAAGTCAACAATAATCATGCAAGGAAACGTTTATCAATCTCCAGATATTCATTGTTGGTGCAGAGATTGAGACTGTAACTCATAGCAAAGATATAATCACTAGTGTAGTCCTAACCTACAGGGGATTTCCTGATTTCTCCCATTAAAAGTATGGGCAGAGATGTATTACTTGCCCTACACTGGAAGGGGATTGGAGCACTTGCTGTACCACAAAAATGACCTAACTTGAGTTTCCTGCTGGATAAAACCTGGGGTAGCAAGTTGTGCATGGTGTTCTGTAGTGCACAACACAAAAATACATTTTTATTACAAAATAAAAAAAAGAAGAAAGCCAGTATTGAGTCCCTTATAAACTTACACAATGCAACCTGCCCATTAAACCGAAAAACAACCAGTAGTTGAAATGTGAACTTTGTTCCAAGTTACTTTTTGGTTACCATTGCTTCAACATAGTATATTTGCAACCTTCCAGCGCTTACGGGAACAGTGACTTGTGGTGTATTTGAGCCACTAATGGATGACATATTGCTTTCCTCTAATGAGCAGCATATGCCTTAAAGGAGAACTATGAGGTGAGTGAAAGTCACTCATCCTCATAGTTCCAGCCGACGTGTGACAATTAAACGGTCACGCGTCGGCTCAATAGATCGGGAAGTGAGCGAACGCATACCATCGTTCGCTCGCGTCTCGATCATCTCCCTGCAGAGATTCCCCCCCGCACCGATCCTCCACCGCTGACTGGAGGAAAGGACGGGGTAGGGGGTTGGTGCAGCTGGCTCTGCTTCTAGATAGGCAGAGCCAGCTGTCACTCAAGCAGCTGGGTGGATCGACAGTAATGTCGGGATCCGTCCCGGCTGCACCGGTCTCAGTATACAGTGAGCTGCAGCTCCCGGTATACTGAGCTTTGGGTGACGGGAGGATGCTAGTTTATGTCCTCCCGTGACCCTTAGGAGAACTACAGGAAAAAACACTTACCCCATAGTTCTCTTTTAAACACACCCAACCTACTTATCTACACAGGCACAAGGTAAGTGTTCATATTAAGTAATGTGTGAAGAAGGTAAGATCATGTCTGTACGTCCAGCTGACCTTTAATGCATATGGTTATCTCTAGAAACCACATTTTCTCCATTGATAAGCCAGTGCCAGCTCCTACTTGGCTTCCCTCTCCATATATATTACTTGTAACATTGGCTAACACAACACTCTGGGGGGGGGAAATTTATCAAAACTGGAGTGGACAGAATCTGGAGCAGTTGCCCATAATAACCAATCAGCTTTCTTCTTCAGTTAAGATTTGAAAATGAAAGAGAAGCTGATTGGTTGCCATGCACAGCTGCTCCAGATTTTGCCTGCTCCAGTTTTGATAAATTCCTTTCTCTGTGGTACAGGGAAGCTGATACAGGGATCAGCTTCCTCTTATTTGTTGCAGATTAAAGAGTAGCATAACACTGCCATTTAAAAGGTCATATCTCTAGTGAGCAGTCATGGACAACAGTATACTTAGTAGGTGGGTAGAGACATTTTATTATACACAAACTTGTACAATTTATTTTCCAAACAGTGATGAGAAGTCCCTCATTTTGGCTTTTTACATCTACTTTTACATAGACATGAGGCATTGGTGGCTCCAGTTGTATTAACACATCACTGTGTAAGTACAAAATAAAAAAGAAATAAAAAAAGGAAAAACCTTTTTGAAAATAAGATTTTGCTATACCAGCTGTGTTGCTGATGGCACTGGTGGAGATTTTCTTTCACTGAAAAGAGGTCCGTCTTCAGCTGGAGCCTCTGTCCGTGAAAGGGTTAAGGCATTGATTTTGGTCAGAAGGAAGGCAGGAATAACAAAGACATTGTGTTAAGCACTGATTTATTACACTGGGTTGTGGCACTAAATATTTTGTACACAATTTAGGTGTGTATCACAAGGAAGAGCTAGTGTTTTGACATCTGACAAGATTTCAGAGCTACAGTGTTCTGCTGGCTTGGAAGGGTCAGATCGGGATGTGTAGTGAGTTAATGCTGCTTTTGTTCACGCATGGCATTCAAGGAGACCATTATCGAGCTCCATTTATTGACTTTGATGGCTTGGGGTAACTGCGTTATCCCTAATCTTATTACTGGTATAATCTTGTGTTTACTCCCACAATGGAGCAGCATAAAGGACAATCCCAGAGTAGATCCACCCGCCACCTTGTCAGGCAATGACAGTCATGAGACTCCACATACAATTACAAATCAAACATAAATATGGTCAGTTCATTAAAGTCCATATTGTTCCCTTTTTTTCTATTAGATTTCTACTTTTGGCAGTTCCAATGTTGATCACTTCCAGAGACTTGAAGTTTAGTATAGATCAATCCTTTCCTGGGCACACAAGACAATGTTTGGAGACATGGTGAGCAGGACTTCCAAACTGCAAGCCTGGCTCATAGGTTAGTACATGCCTTGTGTTCTCCTGTGTGCAGTGAGGGAGAAATGTGTTATGTGCGCACCTGGAACTTTCCTGCTTTGGTCAGATACTTCACTCCTTTGAAAGGCTTGTATTTCTCCCCATACATGTCCAGACGATTCACTTTTAGTCCTGCAGAGGAGAGAACACATGTTGTACATTTTAACTGGTGAATGTTATGAGTCAATGTAATTGCTTTAATACCAAAAATACCAAGTGCTCTTTTGTGTCTATGGTAGAAAAAAATTAAGTTATACTCACCCAAAGCTTGTGTCTAGCCTGCTATGACCCATAATAGAAGTCACCAGCACTCGATGATATGTGCAAAAAGTAAAGCACTTTTTATTCAATGGTCACATGCGTCAAACAGCCAACGCTTCGGGGCCACGCAGTGCCCCTTCTTCTGGGCGAAATAGTCTACTGTTCTTCTGGGCGACAGTCTACTACCAGTAGACTGTCGTCCAGAAGAAGGGACCCTGCGTGGCCCCGAAACGTTGGCTGTTTGACGCATGTGACCATTGAATAAAAAGTGCTTTACTTGCACATATCATCGACTGCTGGTGACTTCTATTATGGACTGTATCTGACACGGCGCCATCTGTGTTGTCACTTCAAGCACCAACCTCACATCCAAGGTCTGTACGCTGTATGGAGTGCAGGTGATTTCGTATTATCGATAGCCTGCTATGAAAGAGCTGCCTCCAGCCTGTCTCCTCTTCCAATATAGCGATGGCATGTTCCTTGGTGTCTTCACATCCCATACACAGTGTATAGAACGTGATGACTTGAAGATCCTTAGACCGCTGCAGTGGAGGGGGAGAGAGGCTCCAGGGACCGGACTAAGAGCAAGCTGGCACCAAGGATAAGGTAAGTATAACTTTTAAAAAAAAAAAAAAACGTCACAAGCTAGCCTTACTGCAAGGGTTAAGATTTTTTTTTCCCCCTGGAGTTCTGCTTTAATTAGAAAGTAATATTCCAAACTACTAATAACACACACACATGTTCTGTTAAGGGTATGTTGTGTGCATTTTAATGCACAAGTGTTTTTCATGTAGTGTCCTTCATCCCTGTGGTAAATGTGATAAAGTGCAGCACATGGGACTAAAGAAAAACAAACTGTCCATGTAGTTTAAAGAGCATGTGTAGTGATGTACAGAATTTCTCTTTAATATGGCTATGAATGAAAGGTTTCTGATTGTTAAGTCCATATGAAATACTTCAAATATTTAGCATTCTCTTTTTAAACCAACAGGTGGGGCTATAAGCTCCTTTTTACATAAGCATTTCTAGCTCTTTAAATCCGCCTGAAAAAAGCCTTTGTTTACAGGTTCTGTAGATCCAGCTGTTAAATGAGCAAACTGAAGAGGGATGCTGATTGGCTGCCATGGGCAACTGCTCCAGTTTTAATAAATTACCCCCTAGTAGAAAACCCTTGCTGCCATCAATTTCACAATTATGTGTTTTTAAAGTGGTACATTTTCTCAGTTTAAACATTTGATATGTTTTCTATTCTGAATAAAAAATGGGTTTATGAGATTTACAAATCATCACATCCCTTCCTCCATTTCCTATGCAGTGTGAATCCAGAAGTGCTCAGCTCTGAGCATTTATGGGTTCAGAGCTGTCACAATACCATTTTGATGCCAAGAGCATACAATCTGAAATATTAAAAATGTCTGACAGCAAGGCGTCATGTTGGCTTACTCTTATCATTGGTAACATGATCTGTCTCTAAAGTAAAAATTGTAGCAGCTCCTGGTGATCAGAACGGATCTCTCACTGGTATAGAGCAGGTCTTGTTGAGTCAGACTGAGCTCTCTCTTTGTAGAAAAGGATGCTAGAAATGTGTAAGAATTTAGATAATGAGCCCCTTGGCTCCACTTACACAATTTCCCAGAATTCCACTAAGGGAACAAGGTCAACAATCCATAGGAGCAGAAAACACTACTTCCTAGATGTACACCATTCAAATATAACTTACCCGAGACGGCACACTGTTGTATTTTAAAGTTGATATTTAAACTGGGGTTTTCTTCTGGTTTTGGGGCCCCAGACTGTAGAGTTATCGTTCCTTTCAAGTTGGGAAGCTTCTGTATGTTTATTTTACCAATGTCCCAGTTCAGGATCTACATGTATCAGATAATAGTATTTAGAATGCTGTGTTAGAACCACGATAGATGGTAAAGAATTCTGATTTCAACTAACTCATAACCCTGCAATGAACAGGACTCCCTCCCTGCATTGTAGGCACTTCAGTTCCAGGCTTCATACACACTAGAAAAAGCTCGGCACCGATTCAAGAGAGAATCAGGCCCAAGTAGTTATAGAGGGTTGGAGTAGCCACTTAGTTCAGTAAAAAAGACTTATTTTAAACAATACAAATAATTGCACATGAGAAACGACCATATGACACCAAACCTCCACCTTAATAAAGACTAAAACCTAGACAATGTTGTCTCTCACATCACTCATTCATACGGACTCGCTGACAGAATTCATGATTGCATGCCGGTGGAGCTCAAACAAAAGAAACGGTCATTGTGATTGACTTTCCGTTACTATCCACTGGATGATGAGTCTCTCCTCGTTTCATAGTGCACTTTTAAAACTACTTATTAGACATTATGAAACGAGGAGAGACTCATCATCCAGTGGATAGTAACGGAAAGTCAATCACAATGACCGTTTCTTTTGTTTGAGCTCCACCGGCATGCAATCATGAATTCTGTCAGCGAGTCCGTATGAATGAGTGATGTGAGAGACAACATTGTCTAGGTTTTAGTCTTTATTAAGGTGGAGGTTTGGTGTCATATGGTCGTTTCTCATGTGCAATTATTTGTATTGTTTAAAATAAGTCTTTTTTACTGAACTAAGTGGCTACTCCAACCCTCTATAACTACTTTGGCCTGATTCTCTCTTGAATCGGGGCCGAGCCTTGCAAAGTATTATATGTTTAGTTAAAGGTTGTTGAGTATAGCCATGTGCTAACCTCATTGGTGAGGAAAGGGTTAATGGACACGGCAGTTATGTCTCTGGATAAACTTTCTTTTCTTTCATACACACTAGATGCTAATGAACACTTAATACTTGACGTCAATGGGGTTAAACCAACATTTGTAGGAACAGCTTTCCTGGAAGGGCAGGGAAAGATACAGAAATAATGCATACGGATACTTCCATTAGGGCTCTCAGTAGAGGGCTGCAGGAAAATGTGATAAACGCAACTCGAGCCCACACACATATTTCTAGTTTTGAATAGCGAAGGGGAAAGGCCAGACACACTCGGTTTTTGTTTTTTTAAAATATTTTTGTCCGTGTCCACATTCCCAGTTTCTGTACTGGCGATTGTCGCTAGGAAGTGTTGGGGAATCTAAAATGCCCTTATTGTCATGTGGAACAATATAGTGCTGGCCCTTTTCCCTAATCTAGGCACCCTAACAAAGCTTTAACCCAAGGATACGTTGCTTTATTTTAGCCATGTGACCCGTAACTGTCAAATCTCATTGGGCTTTCTTGAAAAAAGGAAGTTTTAGCCTGGTGAGTTAGCTTTACGAATTAAGCTTTTTGGTCTTTAAATCACATTATACTACTTGTCACAACATCACTTGACCAAACCACAGCGCCTGATCTCACACTTCCCATTCTATATATAGATCTATTAATAAAAATACTGAAACTTAACATACAATTGTCCCTAAAAATAGAACGCTAGCCAGAGATTGTATCCCAACATTCAGCTACATAGGAGCCGAGCCAAAGAAAAATGCACAGGGTGATTTGTATTAATGTGTGTAGCCTAGGGTCAGCAGAACTTTAAATCTGCCAGTGTGTTCTGCACTGGCAAAAAGACCATCTGATCAGCAACTGTGCAGGCCCAAGTGGATGCTGAAAGGCTCCGCTCAGGATCTAAAGGTGGCCATACACTGTACAACCATCGCAAGACCTTAGTCTTGCGATGGCTGTAAAGTGATTAAAAAAAAAAACGTACGATCTGCCCATCTTGGACAGGCAGATCGTACTCTCGGTCATCGCAAGCCCGCCCCCCTGAGGGGCGGGCTTACGATGACTAATGAGAGGCGGGCTTACAATGACTGCAAACCGGTCCGTTCGGCAGTTGTCGAACCAGCAGGCCACTAACTCGCCGAGAATCGTACGATTCCCTGCGGGTTTTCTAGCATACTGATTCGACGGAAGACGCGTGACCGTACAGTAGAAACGGTCGCACGCCTTCCATACACTGCACGATTCTCGTATGATCGCGGGATTTCCCGCGATTCTCGTACGAGAATCTTGCAGTGTATGGGCACCTTTAGTCAGAACTGTAATACTGTATGTTATTGGCCAGTGTGTATTTTTCTAATTGGCCTCCAGTAATGATCCAGCCACTTAGGCCTGAGGGATAAACAGCTCAATCTCTCCACATAAGTTAAAGCTGAAATTGAGACAAAGGGCTAAATGCAGAGATGCAATACATATATGGAATTACAACCCTGTTGCTGGGCACCCCACAAGAGGCAGAATTCCTAACCCAGGTGCACACTTGACATTAGCACTACACATGTTAAGAAGTCAAACTACTACTACTACTACTACTACTACTACTACTACTACTACTACTACTACTACTACTACTACTACTACTACTACCACCAACACCCACCCACCAACCACCACAAGAACTCATAGGGGGTGATTTACTAACCTAAACGCACGCACGCACCAGGTGCGTGTGATTTTTCACACAGCAAAACGTATTTATCAACCAAAAAGTCTCTAAAAGCATATTTCCACTAATGCCATATATGGAACAATCATGCACATGATGCATATATAATGCTGCTTCACAGTTTAGACAAAAATGGTTAGCTCATGCATTTACATTCCTGCATTCATCAACGCAAGCAACACAACATAGAGCTAATTTACACAACATCACCTTGCAATTCATTTAGGGCTTTGTACAACACACCTGCTGGGTTTGTACACACTACAAAGGTGTTTAGATTCCCCCCATAGATCATGCTGGGAGGGAACACACTACAGAGGTGTATACACATTCGTGGTGTGTTTATAAGGTTAGTAAATCAACCCCATTGGCTCAAAGTGCTGGTCTTGATTTCACCATCAACAAATAATAGAAGTGACTTACTTTGGTGACAGGATCAAATAGGTAGGTTCCCTGGTTTGGGATGAGGTTCATGTTCAAGACCACTTTTGGCATGTGTACAGTTAATACGACACTTTCCACAGTCTTGCCCATGTTCTGTTTGGGACCCACGGTCACATCAAATCTTCCGCTTGAGCCGTTTTCTTGGAAGACAATGTTGTGCTTTACATAAACTGGAATGGCAACCAGGCTGCGGGAGATTGAAACGTAATGAGTTGGGAATAAAGCATTCAGTCATACACATCATACCAAGGCTCATTGTATAATCTAGGTATAGATAGAGCAGCATACGGCAGTCAGTCCACCAATATTTCAGTGTTGAATAAACATTGGTCAGTTGAATCAGCCACTAGTATTCTGCGTCATGTAGGGACTACGGGTTGTAGATCCTCTCACTAGAGCATGGGTAAGCACACCAGCAGTGGTAAAACTGCAAATCCCATCATGTCCCTGCCTTTGAGAGTCATGCCCATTACGGTAGAGTCTTGCAATGCCTATTGAGATTTGTAGTTTCACCACAGCTGGAGTCCTGAGGTTGTCTACCCCCATCAGAGTTTGTGGATTTGACACTGCCAGCAAGAAGTGTCCTCCTCCATACAGCATCTCAGTAATGAATAAAATAGATACAAAGAGATGCAGAGCTGCCAAGTCCTCAAAATCATCAAGAAGCCAATCACGTTACTGAACTATCAGTTTTAAGGTGTATGATCCTAGAACTACAAAACAACGCTGATATTGTATTTCAGCATGATTTGCTAGGTTGAAGCAAAGAAAAATGCTGGCTTCCTCCATCCACACTAAGCAGTGTAGCTTGAGTAGTATATGGCCAGTTTAAGACCATAGAGCAGGGCAGACAACCTTGTCACTCCATCTGTAGTGAAGCTACAAATCCCATAATGCCTCTGCTGCCTCATGGCACTTGTAGTTCCTCTACAACTGGAGCACTACCCCTGCCTTAGAGTGACAATGAAACTTCCAGGTGCGTAATACACAGTACTTACTTTTGTGAACTAACGCGGTAAGACATGAGCTGGAAGTTTCCGTCTGGAGGAATGAAGGACAGAACTCTTTCTGATTCCCAACGTTTGAATCGGACACAGGGGTGGAAGCTGACATCATCCAGGAGCCGCGGGTTCTGACAACAAGGTAAGGGTAAGACAAGACATTACTGACCAGTGCAATCACTGCTCACTAGCACTACTGTCTTTCACTTCACATCGCTTTAGGAAAGGTTTTTGTAAACTTGTGCACTTTCACATGAGAATAATTACTAGCTTTTAGTTTAAATGTTAGAATAGCCATACACAGCTGAAATGTAGGCTGAATTATGTTCAATGTCGGCACCATCTGCTCCACAAACATCAGATAAAACAAAAATTGAAGGAGCCAAGTGGAAACCTGTCCACTGAACAGTGACTGCATCTAATCATATGACCTCACTGTTCGGGTATTCACACACATGCTGGTTCTGGCTGTCTAAGTTAAATAGTCAGAAAGGGAGATTCCTCCATCCATGTGGGATGAATGAAAAAAAATGTAATAGTGTATGGCCAGCCTTAGAATAAGGGCTCATTCACACTGTTTTCATGGTATGTTGCGATTCTATTGTACTGCGTGTTGCAGCGTGATAGAGAGCACTGTGAGCGGGAATGAATGGCAATGCACCTCTTGTACTGTTAACACGTGGTAGGTGTGTTGCGAGGTCCAGTGCATTCATCGCCCAGAACTGTGATTAATGCATCGCACCAGTGTGACTGGGCCATTGTACTCGGGCTTAACATATCCATGGCAAGCTGGGATCTCGGAGTTCTCAGGTTTACAAACCAAGGTTCCATTCACAGAATCCAATAAGCAGGGGATCGGTGCACGGATGACACCATTGTGACAGCCATGCCCAGCCAGTTTTTTCCTGCATGTTGCGATTAAAACTGGAGCAGGCAGAATCTGAAGCAGTTACCCATAGCAACCAATCAGCTTCCATCTTCAGTTTGCTCAGTTAGGATGCAACAGAGAAGCTGCTCTAGATTCTGTCTCCTCCAGTTTTTATAACCCCCCCCCCAAATATGTACAAAGCCAGTAGGTAATTCAGCCCTCTGCCACCCATGCAGTGGCTTCATTTTCCTTGTGTGTGTGATCTCTAATCATTTAGTGATTAGAGATCACACAGAGGCTCCCTGTTCTTAGGGTGACCATATGAGTATGTTCTCAGATGAATTTGTATATACGGATACATGCTATTACTATAGCAATGAAAGGATTTCTATGTGGCTGCATATGATTATACACAGAACAACGTTGCTTGGCTGCCCCATCTGCACTTGTCTAACTGAACCATATGAGACCATTTCATCAGCTTGTTTACCTAAATTTCAGATTAGTGACATGCTGCAATACCTTGTACATGCTTACCTAATTTCATGTTTCCTGAAAAGTGAATTCAAACCAAATAAATAGTCATAAAATAATATTGTAAGCAATAGCAACTCATTTAGTCAACCTGTAGCATCTTCATAGGAGTCTGTATTCTGTATATTGTCCACTTACAGACTTGGGGCATACAAGGTACGGTCTTCACCGGAGTCGTTCCAGCTATTGGTATTCTGGGTGGACAGATGTTTCATTTACTGCTAAATCATTAGGCTCACAGCTGAAATGTAAATCTTGCTGTGGTCCATAGGAGGTGTAAAGTGATTAAATGTTACAGTGAGGAAACATACACAGACATAGAGCCTTATAATATGTTACCATGAAAGACAGGGTGAGGTCAGGCATCCCGGACATCTTGACACAGGCATCCACAACTCCCTGGATCTCAGCAAACACAGTGGAACCTGGCATTGGGGGAGAGGAAGCAAGTCACAGTTCATTAAGTAGAAAGGGTTATACGCATTATCTACAATCCTAAATATAAACTCTACTCGACCAGATCTGGTTCCCACAATCACAACATAACACATATTTAAAAAAACAACAACACTATGTTTAAAAATGAATCCATTCTATGGGCTCCCTTGTGTCTCTAACAGCCAGAAGTACATACACCCTGGGGGGAATTTATCAAAACTGGAGCAGACAAAATCTGGAGCAGTTGCCCTGGGCAACCAATCACCAACTCTCTTCAGTTAAGGTTTAAAATTGAAAGAGAGAAGCTGATTGTGACGGACCCCCGTACTCAGGATGAGTATGTCCGCCGCTGTCTTCTTCCTTGCTGAGGAGATATTGGAACCCGCTGATCTGTAGCTCCCAGTTTCCCCAGTCACTAGCCAAGGCTTGAGTGTAGGGTAAACAAACTCTGCTTTATTGAGCGACTGCACAAACTTTTATACAGCAAGTGATGAAATCAGAATATAATCCCATCACATCCACCTCCCCTCCTCCCAGACCATCGGTCTGCTCAACACCACAGGTGTCCACCTGCTAACGAACTCCAGACAGCCATAGCAGGAGCCTGGCCAGAATGTCATTGTTCTGAGCTCCCTCAGAGAACAATGGGAGATAACGAGGGATGGTGCTGATAGTCTTTACATAACTAGGTCACACAGCATAACGCACTCAAACATAACTCAATACCAATACACATTTAACTTAACCAATACACATAAACTGATCACCATGTCGTCACACTGATCGGTTGCCATGCACTGCTGCTTTAGAATTTTGAAAACTGCCTGCTCCAGTTTTGATGAATGCCCCCAATATGTTTACATGGAGATCTATCCTCTTCAGCCGTTAGCTGCTGCTCAGGGTGAGACATTGGCAAAGATCAAATGTTAAAAGGTATCCCATCGCACTCCAGACCCATTTATCTCTTCTTGCAACTGCAGTGGGTAATGAAATGGCCAGCAGATGGTACCACGAAAACAACAGAGCTAATGAGGTCACCAGCACACACGGGTCCACATCATCAATCCGTGCATTATAGATGTTCGAAGAAAGATTGCAATGTTTCGGAACCAGTGTGGCCCCTTCATCAGGCAAAGCAATGTGAAATTGTTTTGCCTGATGAAGGTACCACACTGGTTCGGAAACATTGCGATCTTTTAGGAGAACGTATTTATCTAAGATCTATATAGAACCGATTGATAATGTGGACTGCAGTGTGCTGGTGACCTCATTACCTACATTAGAAGATGACAGCTGCAAACCCCTATTGGGTTTTCTGAAATACAACAGTAAAATAATTCCTTTACATGTGCAGTAAGCTGTAACTCTCTGAAGTAACATTCATCCTATGTTAAATATACTCTATAATAACAGACTGACAAACATTCACATATGAGCAAATGTATTATGTGTAACAAGGATATTGATGGTAGTGTTCCCTGCTATACTTTACTGAACTGCCACCATTGTGACACATGGATAGGGGAACAGACACTAAGGGGTATAGCCATAAAGCACTATATGTCACACTCTGTCAGCAAATCTCTTACCTGAAGGTTTATTAGGTGTACAAGCTAACTTTGGTTGTTGCCAGCATTAGGTAAACTGCAATTTCTCAATATGTAATAAAGCCTTAGAATACCAAAGATGAAGAAGAATACCCATGCTACATATACAACCATAAATCTTTATTATGTGATATGTCTAACATCAAAATTCAGGTAACAGTACTTATTTCTATCAAATGTCATTTTCACTATAATAGTAATACTTGAGCTTATATTTTAAATTCAGACTGAACAAATTAGTACCTTTAATAGACATGTGGAGACAAAAAATAAGCTGTCCATTAAGATACAGTGTGAACTAAATAGTGTGGACTTTGGGAAAACATGCGAAGCGTGTTAATCTAGTCACTATCTTTTCGGTTATATTTGATGATATTGTTATAATTTTATAAGTTCCTTAGGTATTATACTGGACCCAGGTGTTTCTTTGTTTATTAATTCTTTATTCAGGTTTTGACATCCATAATGTACAAACAATATCATACAAATTGACTTTCTCCTAGATATTTCCATACCGCCACATCTATTTATATCCTTCATCCATCCCTCTCTTTTTCCTGCCATGTCCTCATCCATCCAGCCACAGGCCCAGGGAGCGAGGACGGGAGCTATGCATCCTTCCGTCATATTATATCCATTTCGTCCCCCGTATATCCCCAAGTGAATTCCCCCGTGTTAACTACTACTACTACTATCTTTATAGACCCCCATTTAACACTTGCCCTCTCCCTCCCACCCTTTCATTCCCCACAGTGTTTGGTATATTTACCCAGGTGTTTCTAATGCTTCACTGAGTAGGGTTACATTTTTAGTGTTCAATTAACAAAGATTAAAAAAAAAATAAAAAAATACCATGGCCCCTGCCTACCTTACTGAAGCTACCAACATGGAACAGCAGCTTTGTCAGCTAGTAACTTCACTGCAAGAAGGCTGCAAGTGTGCCCCCTTGCCATGTAAATTCCAGCCCACATGCCCTTTAGCATTTGGGGTGCTTAGAGAGGGGTTCACTAAAAATGGATACCCCCTTGCAATAATCCAGTGTTCAGATATGTGTCGGTGCGCCCGCTACCCAAAAGGGTTACAGTTGGTGAAATCATCAGGGAACCCAGGGAGTCACCTCGCTAGTAGGGGTTGACCGATATGGGTTTTTCACATCCGATACTGAATATGGGCCACCTTTCAGGCCGATAACCAATATCAGGTACCAATATTCTGTTTACAGCTGAATGTAAACAGCAGGCTATTGCCGAATATCGGGCGACCCCTAGTGATGGCTGTGAAGTGGAGATCCGATAATAAAGTCGACCCCTACTCGCTAGTGTTATCTGCTTGCCTAAAACCATTTCCTGGCCAGGATTCCCTTAACATCACAGCCTCAGGTTTTGAAGGGAACTTGGAGTGACACAGGTAGGGGAAAAAATGAGGCATCCCTAGATAAGATTAGGTAAAATGTAATGTTACTATTTTATTTTATTAGAGTTTTTTTTTTTTTTTGCTGACTTACATTTACCATTAAATAAATTACAATTAAATAGATCACCATTACCAGCTCACCAAGGAGGGGTGGCCCCCTAATCAAGGGAAGCACGCAAGCAGCTGGGTATGCCAAACCCCTTGGAACCAATACCAGGCATGGGTGCTTTTGGAGGGATACTCTTTTTGGGGTTCCCTCTCAAACACCTTTCTAATGCTAAAGGACATTTAGACAGATAGTTAAAAAAAAAAACCTCCAAGTGCTAAAAAACACAGGATACTATGGACCGCACCACATGCAGATTTGCGATTTTTCAACACTCACTAAAAGAATGCTTCAAACATTTGCTGTGTGAACTAGCCACCTATGTTCTCAATGATAACATGCATGATGCATTCATTCCTTGATAGAGTACAAAAGTACCTTTCTTGTTTAAGATAGTCTACATCATCGTTTACCTAGCGATATAGGGTTAAGCCTCTTCACACTTAAGCCATGCTTTAACCTGCCATGGCATGCAATTTAGAGGTGTTACAACTTCCAAACATTCCACTGGAATCTGTTTGAATGTTGAATTGCAGTTCAATCACCCTTGATGCACTTTTGCCAGCAACGTGTTTTCTCATGTCTGTGATTTTATTTCGTTTCTGGTAAATGCAATAAAATAACGTTAAGGTGTCTGATGAACCAGCTCTGATAAGAGATTTTTATCAGTTGTCTCCTTTCCCTCCAGTTAATACCTTTCATCTAAATAAGTAAACGGAACATATTATATAAGCCGTCCAATAACCACATTCGCTGAGGCAAGGTTATAAAACTGGTGCAAAGATAAAACAAAGCTATTGCAGAGTCATGGCTGGTGTTCCAGTGTAGTTTGTCAATAAAACTTGGAACTCGTTTCTTATAGGTAACAGGTATTACGGTTGGTGGCACTACCTGGGTTGTATAAAGACTCCCTCACCCAGTAACCTCACTTCTCACCTACCTCCGTGTATGTTTTGTTACTACCCTACAGATCAAAACACCACAATTAAACCCTTTACATCATCATTTATTTAGCTGAAGACAAACTAACTCATGCACAATAATATTTGACCATTCCCAGTAAGCTAAAAACAGGTCAAACCTGAATTAATAAATCATCAAGATCCTTTAAGAATGCGAAGAAACTTAAAGCCCAACTCCAAAACCTACTCCCCTTCCCTGTTACACAGTCCAACCTGGATTGCCCCCCTGGCCATGTCATTCATTTAATTACAAAGCATTTTTTCAAGCTGGCCTATATTTGGGATGTACCCACTTCTCCTCTCATGCCACTGGTGGCAGTCCTCCATGCCACAGGGTGCAAGGCTGATGTAATGAAGTCAGCACTTTTCTCTGCCGCACTGTGCTGTAAAGCTGGCAATACAATGCTCGCATTTCAGCCAAAATTCCAGCCATGGGTGGTCCTGTCTCAGCATACCCCTAGCTTGACAAAAGTCACTCAAAGAAGCCTATGTTGGCCATTTTAAAATATTCTGAGCTAGTTATTTAAAAAAAAAAAAGGATTAAAAAAAGGAACAATGGTAAGCTCTGATAAGGGTTATATGTTCTCCCCTTTTAAAGTTAGAGGGGAGAATCTTAGAGGGGACAGGACCTCTTAAAGGTCTGAGTCCAAAACAATTTATAAACAGTTGATGACCTTGTTATACAAGGTTAATGCAAAAAAAAAAAACCAACAATGCCAATGTGACAGCCAAATGTGTGTAGAAAGAATGACTACAGTGACCAGCAGAGATCTATAAAATGCTAATTGCTGCCAATGTATTAGAACACCACAGGAATGGAAATAAAGAAAACAAAGTACAACTTCATCTGAGAAAGAGATGGACATAGCCAAAGACATGCTGGAAGGTTAATTGGCTCCTCTCTAAGTTGGCCCTCTATGTATGCATGCATAGGGACCTTAGATTGTAAGCTCCTTGAGGGTAGGGACTGATGTGAATGTGCAACTATGTAAAGTGCTGCGTAAATTGTCGGCGCTATATAAATACCTGTAATAAATAAATAAAAGCACAAATCTCTTAGATGATAAGGGAAAAGGGGCATAATGAGAACTTGTGGAACAGACTTACTAGCCCAGCCAAAGGGGACTTTTGGTGGTCCAGACTTTCAGACTCGCTGTTTTATAAAATAAAAACTTAGAAATCATGGCATAGTGTATGTATACTGTATATTGATCTGTGTGTTTACAATTTTGTTATATAAATGATGTAAAGGCTGACTTCTAGTGTGCTTTTTTAATCTACAGCAACCTTCTAAACCTTTTTTTCATGGTGGATCTTTGAAATAACGTTTAGTACTAAAAGGAACTCCTGAAAAATAATTACTATATCTACAATTTACAGTATATTAGCGTGGTGATCAGTGGGAATAATGCCCTCCTTACAGATAGCTACAATGATCAATAGTGTCAGTGGTTACTTATCTTTAAGGCAAAATATGCTTAAGGAACCCCTAACAACCTCTGAAGGAGCCCCGTTTGAGAAATGATGATCTACAGTAAAGCAACAACCATTAATGAGGATTTCCTTTGTTTTGCTCTTATTCCAAGCATCATATACAGTACTTCCGCCTAGCACATCAAAATACCTCGTGTGTGTGTTTTTCCTGTCACTTGGATAGACACGAGACAGACCCTTCAATGGACATTTTGAATTGCTCCTCTGGCCCCATCTGCTATACCCCTAAACCAGACTAAAGTTTAGAAAGGAGAAGCTAACTGAGCAAAGGTTGGCGCAGTCATCCCTGCAAAAAAAATTCTGTATGTGAAATATGGAGCTCAATGAGCCTTCAATTTATGTGTTATTACATGTTTTAGGTATGGCAGAGGTTTCAGCTGGACAGGCCAGCTGTCCAGCTGGCCTTAGGTATGGCAGAGGTTTCAGCTGTTTCAGCTGGAGGGCCTAAAATACACTTTAAGTCATGCCAATTCATCCCTCCTCATAGTAAACCTGTTCTAATACTTGCATGACTGGGTCTCCTTCCCAGCCTCCAAAAACACCTCCGCACTATAAACCTGTTCTACAACCCTTTCATCACCGTGCCCTTTCCTTCCTTAGCCTTCAATCATATACTTGTCATTGATTACAAGTTCTCCCCCCTCCATGAGAGCCTACCACTTCAGGATTCTGTCCTCACTGTAAGGCTGACCATACTAACTAATTTTTGACGAACGAAGGAAATGATTTTGTTTTGCGCATGTGCTGTATTCTTGATACGGTTTTTGTGGAACGAAAAACTGATTCATCGATTTTCGTTTGGCCCAAGAAAAACTTGCCAACCTCACCAAAGCAACAAAATTCAAGCAGGAGTACAGTAAAAAAAAAAATGTTGGTGTACCATCAACCATCGTGTGCGATTTCCGAACAAGAATCGAAGAGTGTATGGTCACCTTTAGACTTCACCTTAGCAGTCAATCATGCTGGTTATACTCTTCCCACTAAAAGCTGAAGAGGAGGTAATGGATGATGGGATTTGCAGTTTGTACAGTTATTTTAAATGAACTCAATCTGACCAACATAAAATACACAACAGTTACCAGATCTAACTTTACTAGCCTCTAACACAGTGACAGATTTAAAGACATAATAGGCCCCTTTACCAGATTTGTCTATGATTGCATCTACTTCTTCAATTACATCAAAATAGGCCTCATTGTTGTTGTACTTGACCGCAGCCCTTCTCCATGGGATGTTGGACAGTTGTCCAGTGGGCAGTGTTTCTCCCATATTGCTACTACCTGTAAAATAAGAGAACAAAAATAATGTGTAATAGCTGATCCCGGAATTTAAAAAGATCATGGCAAACCAAACACCAATAAACCAAAACTTTCAAATGCTGTCATAAACAGGCTCTGAGTAGATTTTAGCAATACAAATCGCTTATCTGGGAGCCCTCCCACTCCCCCCAATAAAAAATACCAGTGAAAGGTATAATAAAATAGAAAGACAAATACTCCTCCTACGGCCTGGTTTCTAGTTGCTTCCTGTAGGCACCAATGATGTCACTGGGGGTCACTGCGTGATTGTTGGAAATCTAAGGATCCTAACTTTATCTATAGGACCCTTTCAGCATTGTGCAGGAGTGTGATTTTGCCTATTAGAAGGTCCAGTGATGTCACCCTCGCCTAGGCAAGAATGCTAGAATCCGGGGTAAAGGGTAAATATTTTTCACATTTTTCTTTTAATTCTTTTGATGCTTTTCATTGATAAATATTACATTTGGGGGACATTTTAAAAATACGAAATGAAAGTACATGCAAATCCAAAGTAGGTATAGAGGCACTCGCAGGTCTTGCAGCGGAGAGAAGTCAAAGCATCAGCATTTTATGGTCAACGGTTTGACGTAGCTCAGTCCTGCTTTATGAAGACTGAACTCCGCTGTAAGACCCATGAGTGCCTCTATACCTATTTTGGATTTGTATGGATATTTTTGTGGATGACCACCTGGGCATTTACCTTACAAATACAGTGCTCTAGCTATCCTTGAGACTGTCCAAGTGAAAATATATGATAGCTTCCCTTAAAAAAAGAGATACAAGGACCTAAAAGAAATACAAAATTAAAAAAAAACAGACCTCACAATATGTGGACTACTTATATAGCTGGGACTGCCACATACCAGCACTTCACAGGTTAAAACTTTAGAACTACCATCACTGATTTTAAAAGATCAAGAACTTATCAGCGTTCCCTGCTGATTCACCTGCTAAATGCGGCTTGGGCATGTATTCTAGCTTTGTGGAGGAGATCAAACTGATGGAGGACCTAACCTCCTCGCTATGTGGGTCTCAGCACAAGTTTATAGTTACCTGGGCAGGGTGGTATCAGCTCAGGGATTCCTCTGAGTTCTCTCAGGTATGCCAAGAGTTATTCACCGGCAGTGATACTCCCGAAGTGATTTTTAAGGGGTCGTGCAGGAGAAGCTTTGGGAGCTCCAAGCATGAGGCGTCCATGGGCCGGGGTTTGGTCTTTGTCTCCCCTTCTCCTGGTTGCTTCTTTGTTGTGATTTATGTATACTGTCTTTCTATGTCATACTTTTTCATTTCCTTTGCCCTCTTTTGGTATGTATGGAACTGTCCGCTCCAATTGAGGGATAGTCTCCCATGAGTCACATTTCTGTTTCTGTTTAGTCATGAGTCTGAAAAATGGAAAATGCCTTGGGAGTTCTGGTGCAGATAGATGGATAGACTGCAGGCGAACAATTGGGGGGGCCTGGCCAGTTCTGATACTGCTCTGTTTATTACACTGGAGAGATCTATGCAAACGTTTGATTATGTCAGGCCTTGAGGCCCATATGTTTCATGTTTCTGTACCATGCTCTTTTGCTTATAAATAAAGAATTTAAAAAAAAATAAAAAGATTAAGAACTAGAACTTGCACTGTGAAGGAAAGTGAAAAAAGAATAAATTCTAAATAGAACTGTTACTTCTATTTTATAAGAACTCTGAGCAAACTTCATGGTGATGAATGGTGTTCCTGCCACGTAGAGCTCAGCACTGTGGTGAACAGCATTCTGCTTTGTCACAGTTTACCTTTAACCTTTCACCTTTCCACACACAAACTGTTCCAGCTCACAGCTTTTATCTCCACATTATGTCAGCAATCTACAGAGCAGAGGTCAAACAGCTACATTAAAGGGAAACTATAGTGTATTATCTGCGAGTGTTCATTAACTAGAATATTTCATTTTTTTAATGTGATTTACCACTTTGCTTACTTTACCAGATTTCCGTCACTAGATTTTTTTAAGACAAACTTTGTTAAAAAAAATAAAACAAAAGATAATTGAAACAGAGAAAAGGTTAAAAAGGAGAACTATAGGGTTAAGGCTTTTCCCCATAGTTCTCCTTAGGGTGACGGGAGGACACAAACTTGCGTCCTCCCGTCACCCTAGGCTCAGTATACCGCGAGCTGTAGCTCGCGGTATACTGAGACGCTGCAGCTGAAGCGGATCCTGACAATTGTGCCGGGATCCGCCCAGCTGCGTGACTGACAGCTGGCTCTGCCTATCTAGAGGCAGAGCCAGCTGTACCCGCCCACTCCCCCGTCCGTTCCGCCAGTCAGCGCTGGCGGATCGGAGCAGGGAGGGGGGAATCGAGCCCCTCCCCTGTCACGACAGAGAGCCGTGACAGGATCGAGGTGAGCGAACGCCGGTATGTGTTCTCTCACCTCCCGATCTACTGAGCTGGCCTCTAGCCGGCTCATTGTCACAGGTCGGCTAGAACTATGAGGTGAGTGAAAAGCACTCACCTCATAGTTCCCCTTTGAAAAGCAATGCTGCCAGCAATGCCAATCTTTGATCTCGTGAAGAGCTGAGCTGCTTCAAAGATATTAAGTATCCAACACTTTCAGGTGTATCTTAAGCATCTGACACACCCGGAAGTGAAGAATACTGAAGATCTTTCACCAGCGCGACAGGCAAGTATATTATTTTCTTTGCAGGGAGAACTTTTTTAGTTTTGTGTTTTCAGATAAAATTTCAGATACACAAAGAGTGTGCATTGTAAGAGAGGAGAATAGTACAATCACTGTGCATTACCAACCTATGTATGTATTGAGGGAACATGGCCGCTCCCCATCTACAGATTAGAGTACATGCACAGACTGTACATCTTCCTTTTCATCATGAATTTTGGATCTTAGAAACATATAATGTATTATAAACATGTAGAGTTGTGGTTTGCAGACAGGAAGGTTTGCTTTGATATTGGCCACCATATGTGGGAAAACAGCACAAGATGAACTGATTTGCACATGGAAACTTTTTACTTTAACTGTATCTGTATCAGAGTTTATTTGTGGCTCCCATATTTTTGCTCCAACCTGAACCCTTCAACCCAAATTAGTCCTGTGTCTGAACTTAACAGGAGGCCTTTTTTTTTTTTAACGTCAAGTATATATCTGGGCAAAAAGAAAATGCTGTACATCTCTGCAATATGTTAAGCCCTCAGGGGCAGGGCCCTCCTTACCATCTTATGCTGAATTGTATTGTGATTGTAATGTCTGCCCTATATTGTAAAGTGCTGCGCAAACTGTTGGCGCTATATCAATTCTGTATAATAATATGTGCACATTTCTCTATGTTTTGCCTCTTCAAAACCAATGACAGAAATCCAGTGACCTCCCAACTTCTAAGTTTCTGTTTTGGAGATAAGGGGGACGGGGTATTAGTCCAATAGAGGAGTACTCAAACAGAACTGATGACACTGCTTTGGATTTTAGTGCAGTGGAGGCAGAAGTGTCAGCTCACTACAGAAAATTAAAAGCACAACGGATTTCTGGCTGGGTTAACAGGTATTTTTATGTCCTTTTAGAGTAAACAAAACATGGGGAATGTGCGTATATTTTTTAATCTGCTGAGACATACACATTAAAGGAGTAGAGAAGGCAATCACTTCTGTCAGTTATCACAAGCAATGAAAGCACTGCTAGTAACATAAAAAAGCTGCATATAAAAGAAAACCTAGAAAACAAGATAACCGACATATAGGAGCTCATTCACATGGGCTTTCACGCCCATGCAGAGACCTGCTACTGGGAGGGACAGTTGCTGAGAGTAATTGCATGCACACCCCTATGGGAGGAGGTGGCTGCACACTAAACCCACACCTGCTCATTCGTGCAGGTCAAGGGTGCCGGCACTTGGATGCAGAGAGTGTGCGTCAAGTGTGGGCACCCGGACCTGTAGGTTCAGGTCAGCGTGTAGCCGCATCCTCCCATAGGGGTGTACAGGCGGCCACACACAATTACACGCAGGATTCGTCCCTCCCAGGGACAGGTCTCTGCAAAAGTGTGCACGCCCATGTGAATGAGCCCTTACGCAGCGTTGCCTAATCTATGTTAGGTGAAATTTTAGTCCAAAACAGCTGCACCTCAGCAGGAAAAAATGATCATCTATTATTGCATTTCTGAATTAGGCATGTATCAAGCTATTTCATGTATTTTTAAAAAGCAGCTACTAAAAGTAAGTGAATATGACTTCAAATATCAAATCATCCCCAATTTAGTAACACTCAAACAGAGAGGGAGGGCCGACACTAGGAGCCAGTCGTATGTGCTGCATGTGGAAGATAGTTACATAGGTTACATTGTCGCCCTGATGAAGGGACCCTGTGCGGTCCCGAAACGTCGTTTTGTATGTGACGATTGGTCCGATTAAATGGACATCAAAGATATTTGCTGAGTGCTGGTGATTCCTGCTTTCTATCGTATGTGCTACATGGACATGTGCCGACAAGGAACATGCTGAGAAAAAGGAGAGAAGAGAGGGATGACATCATCATCATCAGCTGCTCATTCTCCCTCCAGTCACAGGCTGGGGGTGGGAAGGTGACCACAATGAGGTCCTTAACTGCAGTAGAAAAAAAAAATCAAGTCAGTAACCATACTGAGCTGTATAAATCTCACCTTCTTTGTTCTCCTTTAGGAGATAACTGCACAGGAAGTCAGCTGATCATTGGAGAATATGGTCCCCCACTATACCACTTTTATTGTAAATATATTCTGCTCTGATACATGCCTAAATCATTATTACAAAACTGGTTTATAGAAACCATCCAATAAATTATATTTAAATGTTTCTAAGGGCTCATCTGTGCTAAAGTAAATGAATAGGAAAGTGGAAATATGTGACTAAGAAAAGACAAGTGAATGTATTACAGACCTGTGAGGGAGTTGACTACAGATCTCAGGATCGTTGGGGGTTTGATCAGCTCCTTCAAGATATTGGATTCTGTTGCCAAAGGAAATCCATTATCCAACATCTCTTCCAGCAGCTCGTACACAATGACCACGTTATCCTTCAGGCAGGTCTCAGAGCACTCCCCAAAATAGTCCTGGGAGACATTTATAGAAACATGACAAGTGCGCCTGACCGATATCACGATAATGAACAATGACAGGACAAGCTGTGCTCACCCTGGACTCGACAGATGAACAGATCTAGCTGAGTGCTAACACTTGGGGACCTAAATATAAAACCTGAACTGAATAGTTGTCCTTTCTTCCATGATACTTCGTCTGATACATTCATCCATTTAGAAAACGGCTCCAGGAAAGATTTCCAATTATTTTTATTGTATTGCCAGTGAAAATAATCCAAGGAAAGCGGGAGATAAACTTTTATTTGGCCAATTGTTGGCGGTCAGTTCATTTCAAAATGGAAAGTTGCACTTTGAACACTAAACTGCCAGAGCAATTTTTAAATCTTTCCCCAAAATCTGCATTTTTGTCTAAAACATTATTTAGAACCCAAAATATTTTCTGAAAGTAGAGGCCCAGAAGAATAAAAAGATTGTAGTTGCAGTTTTTTATATTGCAAGATATTTGCACAACTGTTTATTGACTCTATATTTTCAGTAAAAAAAAAAAATACATTAAAATGAATTTGAGTACACACAAACAGAATAGTATATATTTTGTCCACACATTTTATTTTGTCCCCAAAAGATTAGGGATTATAGATATGCCAGGCCTCAAAACTGCATGCAAATGATAAACTGCGAAAAAGCACGGCACCCCAAATTATCAAGTGTCACATTTTAAATGCCTTTATGCCAGTCTGGAGTTAACCAGAAATGAAGGACCTACAATTATTTCCACTTTGGCATACGTGTTGATATCCTATATGTGCTGCGCAATCATTGTTTATATACATGTGCGTGCCCTACATGTGTGTTTGGGATTATGGGAGTGCTTTAAAAAAACATTTATATTTATCCTTTTATGTTCTAATTTTTCTATCAGTTTTTCCCCACTTACCCTTATTACTATCATAATGGGGCTAACAAGTCCCCTATGTACTAGCATTGGGTTGGTGACAGGTACTCTTTATAGAGACATCAGAGGTCTATTAGACCCCTATTGTCTCCCCTGCGCTCTGCTAGAGGCACTCATGCAAAGACTGTGCCTGACCTGCTGTTAGCCCAGCTTTTCAGACAGGAATTTCACAGTTCTGAACCAGGGAATGCTGAGAGCAGAGTCCGCCCAGGTTCACACACTGGAGAGGACATTGGGAAGTGTATATTCCCGCTCACCATGCAGACAATCTTTGGTGTGATCCCTGGCTTCCAGGAGGAGTCAGAAAGCTTGGGAACCATGGGGGTGGTGCAGGGGTGTAGTCAGAATGCGCTGTGAGCTTGTTTTAACCACTCCAGGCCAAGACACCTGTTGGGAAGATACACACTTACTTCCTACAGGAAGTGATGGGAACTCTCTCCAATTTGAACAAAGACAAAAAACACCAGATTTCCCCTCTCTAACTCTAAAGCCTATGAGCTGTTCTATTTATTGTTTGCATTTCCTGCTCAGATGATATTCAGTACAGTATGTGCAATATGGACTTATCCTGTACGGATGCCTCATCTGCCTAACATACAGATCAATGACTGCATATCTGTATCTGAAATATGACACAAAAGTACGCAAGTTGCATCAACAATTATTCTCAAATCTTAGCAACCCAAACTCGTACTTCTAACATACACAATGGAATTCTTTTACAGTGTGATATTAAAAGCATCTGTCACACAATGTTAGCAAGTTAGTAACTAGGACCTTGCTGTCCTATGAGCATGGTACACTATTAAAAGAAGAATATTAAGACCCAGTTCCCTATAGAAATCAGATACCGGCAGCAGTACCTACCTGAAATGTATCTGCGACTCGATGAAGAAACTCGATGACAAAAAGCGGAGTCACCTCACTCTGAATAACCGCCACAAAGAACAGTTTTTCGCGGTAAATGCTGATAAGGTAATGATGAGGGGTGGGAATGACGGGAGGAACATTCTCCACATCCGCTGCCTTCTCCTGAGCTTCAAAGAAATAGTCGCACACAGAACGACCCACTACGCTTTTCCAATGTTTCTCTAAGAAAATGTCACCAGAACCATTGATGAGGAAGAGGCTGTGGATCATCTTCTGCAGGAAAAACAAGAAAAGTAGAAGTAAGCTATGAGCAGTATAAGCCAGATGTGTAAACAAATGCTATTGATACACACCGAACTTTTGAGGCTTTCTTTAGTTTCCATCAATGGATCTGGCTCCTGGATTATACAAACAGGCTCCTGAATTCAATTATATTTATTAGGTCTTCAACTAATTATTATTTTCATTATCGATTAGTTGGTCGATTATTTTTTCCGATAATTCGATTAATCGGATAAAAAAATGTAATAAATAAATCCCATCCTTAATTAAAACATACAAATGCAGTGTTACAAATAAAGTTTACTTCAGAATAAAACTGCATGCACAGTATTTTGCAATTGCACTGCACTGGAACGTACGGCATTGCGGTACCATGACAGTGCCAGTGGCACAATTCCGCAGACGGCAGCTAAATGTAAATACAGCAGGTAGTGGGCTGGAGCAATAGCCAGCCTGCTATTGGCCATTCCAAATTGTAATAGCCAATTGCAGGCTGGTTATTGCACTCACCCAATGCTTGCTGTGCCCTCCTCCCAGCATGGAGGAGAAATAGGGGATCCAACCAACTAATCGTTAATGAGAATAGTCTACAACTATTCTCATTATCGATTAGTTGGTTGCAGCCTAATATATATTTATTACATCAGTGCATTAGTAAATGGATTTGCCAATGGATTTGTATTTTTGTCTAGCCTTGAGATTTACACAGCTCTACTAGCTAGGTTAGTGGCTTAGCTGTTCTTTTTTGCTCTTACAGCAGTACAAACTGTTCATCTTCCACATATTATGTCATTGGATAATACAGACTAAACTAATGAAAAGCAAGAGCCCTTGCTCTTGTAGGTCCATGTGCATGCAGTATATCCGATTGGCCCCTTACTGCTGGCCCTCCCTCTTGCAGGCTTTACTGTACAAGGGACTTACAAGAGGACGATTCCAAACCAAATTCAGGTACTTGCACTACTTGCAACTGTAAATACATTTAATTATTTTTGATGAACACATGTTTGTAATTGTTTTCTCCTATAAAGAGGTCCCTCCCAAATACCAAAAATATTAAAAACTCACCAATGAAGTTTGATACAGGATCCAGAGAAAAGCACATAATACAGTAAGTACACGTTATGACATCTGCAGAGGATCACAGAGAACTCAAAGTAAATGGAGTCAAATGCCTGACTTTTGTACAGCAGCAATGTTTCCTGGAAAGCTTAAAGTGACATTAAAGTCAAAAATATTTTCCCCTCCCCCCCAATGTTCGTTAAAGCACGTACCTTAAATGATGTCTCTTAATCCGATCTTCTTTCTTGTCCTTTTCATCTGTCCCTCCAGCGCTGCGGCGGGTCTCCAATCCAGCGCTGACTCCTCTGTCCTTGCTGGCACTTCCTGTCCCACGGTGTCTGCATGAGGGTGCACGCGTCCATAGCCTTACCTCGTGTCTCTCCTCGCGTCCCGGCCAAAAATGTGATCTGCGCATGCGCCCGCCCCAAGATGCTTTGCAGCCGCCCGAGAATTTTCACATTTTCGGATGGGAGCGCACGGGAAGACACGGGTAAGTATTAACCCTTTTCAAAGCATTTTTTTTTCTTTTCTTACACTTTTTGCATAGATCTAGCAGTAGATATATGCAAAAACACCTGAGGCTTTAATTATACTTTAAGCAGCTTGCTGATTGTTGTCACTTGTTGCCTGAAATAGCTCTTTACATCCAAAACAGATATTTCTGGCTTGGCTCTGGCTTGTCGACTCACCTATCAGTTTTACAACCTTTCATTATTGTGATTTATTCATGAGCCCCCCCTCCCCCGCTGCACCCAACTGCAGAAGCCATTGTAAAGTGGGATGGGGGGGGGGGGGGGGGTC
>NW_017307586.1:203996-218412 GCF_000935625.1 Nanorana parkeri | reverse complement strand
GGGGGGGGTACTCAGTGCTACTGTTGCATTTTCCATCACTGTTTTATGTCATGTACTAGTTAGCAGAGAAAGTGGAATTATTTGACTTAAAGGGTGAGGGACGGAGCCACCACAGATTCTCAGATATACAGAATTCTAGTTAGTAATACAACTGAGGGTCTTCGATGAAAATTTAGATACAAGTTTTTAGTGGGCACAGCCTAAGGCCTGGTTCACACTGAGCATATTGTCACAGCCGATTCAGAACAAAAAGCTTCCCCCAAAATATCCCATTGATCCTTATGGCCCCTGTTCACACCTGCGCGTTTTGACGCAATAAGAAAAAACGCCTGTTGCCGGAAAAAGTACCTGAGCTTCTTTTTGGCAGATTACAGCTCGTTGTGTCCCTATAGAGTCAATAGGAAATGCTTGGAAACACGCATTGCAATTGGTTTTGCACATTTTAAAGCAGGTTTGCGCACGTTTTTGCCATTTACATCAATGTGTCACAATCTGCTCATAAAAACGTGCAAATTAATGTATGTGCGAATTAAGTGCGTAGAAATGCGCAACAAAAAAACGTGCGTTTCTACCCGCGAAAAAACGCTGTCTTCAAGCGGATCTATGCACATTCACCATGTACCAAAAATGATGTGCTTCGTTAGTTACAACTGTCAGGTTCATTCCTCCCGACAGTAAAGTAAGTAGCAAACTGCTAGCTTTTCACCGAATACAAGGTGTTCTGTAATTGGATGAGGTGACCATCATGATGTTCCTCAGTCCTGCCCCTCATCCTATCACAGAATGCCTTGTATTCTATAAAAATAATACAAGGGGTTTTATGAATAGAGAAGGTGCAATGAGAGCAACGCACATGGCCTTCACTGTGCAAAAAGTTCATTCCTCGTTATACTGTCCAGCTGAGTAAAACAGTTTTAACCAATCTGGCACATTGTAGGACATCATTAGAAGCCATTTTCTGGTTCATAGCAAACTGCAAAAATCATTATTTTCCCAGAATTCAGCTTTAACAAGGAATATTGCAGACGTAGTCCCAGGCTGCAATTTACATAGGCTCACCTGATGTCTGGTAGAGTGACATCCGAGCACACCAGAGGCCCGGGGCCCCACCTACGAGAAAGAGATGAGGATTTCTCATGGAAAAAAAAAAAAATAATATCTTGAACCTTGAACAATATGAACCTTTGAGACGCCATGATAAGTTCTACTGTTATTGGTGGAGAATATTGATTGCTCTACAACTGGAAGTATAGTAAGAACCAAGAAGTAACACATATCTACATATAGTCCAAATACAACATTACACAAAGTTTTACATACATCTATGACACCGTATATTCAGCCTTCAAATCTCAGTGGACTCAACTGAACAGAACTCTTTTTTCTGAAAATAAATCTCCTCATCTTGTTGGGTTGCTTTGTGTATTGAGCCTATCGTTTCCCAGATTAATAAATGGAAGATGAGTCGATTCACAAAAGGGCTGAAATGAAATCTATTTTAATCAGCACAGAGGGAAACTTGATCAGCCCCAGGAAAATCAGACAGGTTTTATATTTAGACACATGCTGCTCGAGGGAGAGTAATCATTTTTAGAATCATATTCTGTTGCATTTACGCCTAGCACAATGAGAGAAAAGACATCTGCTATCTGATACGCGACTACAAACTAACATAAGAGACGCTCTTCTGACTTGAGATATTACTGAACAGGAGCAATATATAGAAGAATGAAAAATACATTGAAATCTATTTATTTTTGTATAATTGGCAGGGCCATGCCTCTCTATTATAATTCCTCATTCACACTGGCAATTGCATGCATGTCATACATAATAGGTTATGTCTAAATGCATATACTGTAAATGCATGTAAACATTATCATTCACACTGATTTGTACCTACATTTAGGTGCATTCATTTAGCTCAGTTTCAAGAAAACTGAGCTGTGGGTGTCCAGGGGCAGATTAGATACACGGAGCGTGTCTAAACGCATAGAATGCATACATTTAAAGGTTGGACATGAGGGAAGCAAAGTTTGTTTATAATTCCCAGATAATTTATCCTGCGTTTAAGGCTCTGTACAAATGGGGTGCCAGGTGTCCCCATTCAGATGTGGCTGCTGTACACATTGAAGTAAATGAAGGGATGACAGCAGCCGCATCTATAAGCGGAAGTCTGCATGTAATCCTATATAGCACGATTACATACTTTTCGGGATAGATGACTGTGCCTGGACAGAGATGTAATGTAATCAGTGTGTAATCATACATGGACTGCGTCATTTACTTGAATGGGTACACTGGCAGCATATGAACGGGACACGTCCCAGAAAGCGCCATGTGCATGGTGCCATAATAAACCAAAGACGCAGAAGCCTAGTATGAACATAACTAGGGATGCACCAATACCAGTTTTTCGGTATCGAGTACCGATATTTTTTTCCCCGGTACTCGCCGATACTGGAAGTCACATTAAGTAAGCCAGGCGGTGTGTAATGACTCGCCACCTGGCTTCCCAATTAGCAGGGAAGCAATCTCCACACAACCTCGTCACCAAGTGCTTGCTGATTGGCTGGGGAGACGGCTCCATGCTCCCTCGTCACCAAGTGATGAGGGAGCATGGAGCCGGCTTACCGGCCAATCAGGAAGCCGGGCAGCGGGTAATGACTCGCTGCCCGGCTTCCCGATACCAGGGGCTCAGGTATCAGGCTAGGCATTAGAGCATTTGGACGGGTAGGAGTACTTGTTTGCGTGCGTACAGACTCGCAAAAAATAAAACATACGAGACTTGTTCACATCTACAAACTAGTACGCATGCACAAAAACGTGGAAGGCGTAAAAAAGTACATGATTTTCTAGCCAATATCAGCATGTTCTGTCCCAAAAAGACTATAGTTGCAGCCATAAACAATCGCGTCTATTAAAAAATATAGTTTTGTGCGCGTGTAAAAACGTGCTGAATTCCAAACGCAGATGTGTGAATGGAGGCTGATTCTCTGAAAACTGAACCCAGAAAAACACAAAAGTGCTTGTAAATAAAAGGGGAGAGGATGACATTGAAGTGGCAGCAAACATGTTCAGCTGATTTAAACCTTGGAAATACAGACCGTATGTTCTCAGACCATGTGGACAGTTTGCTTGTAATTCTGGACACTGATCTATCGATTAAAGATTTCTGGGCAAAAATAATCTTAACCCTTGCAATGCGGGGGTAGAGCTCATTTTTGTCTAGGAGTGAAAATAACTCACCAGAAGCTCACAGACACCTGGCTGTCTAAGGTCTTGCGAGTCATCATATATTATATAATGTATAGGATGTGAGGATGCAGAGGGATATTCCATTGCTGGAGCGGAGAAGGTTGGAGGGATTGGTCTAGGAGCCAGCCAGCTGTAAGTAACTGGTGAGTCAGTATAATTTAGTTATTTTTGCTCCTAGGCCAAAATGAGAGGCGAACCCTAGCAGTGTGGGGGTAGCCCCGATACAAGGGTTAAGATTATTTTTGTCTGGGGTTTTTCTTTAAAGGAACAGGTATCAGCTCTCATGTCCACCATCTAGAAAATATTACAAAAGACAAATAATGTAACTCACACAGATATGCCAAAATTAATCCATGTTTTGTATCATCCAGATTGGAATACCACAACTCCCTCTACTAGGGTCTCCCTGAAAAAGAACTACATCATTTGTAGCTTGTACAGAAAGCAGCAGTAAAGCTACCCATGCACCAACCCCATCACATCATCCCAATTCTTCTCTCCCTATGCTGACTTCCAATTAAATGGAGGATATCTTAAAAAATTGGTCTGCTTACTTAAAAAGCCCTAAAAAAAACTTGGGCCCTGTCTATCTGACAGAACATCTAGTTACCCCATGGGTGGAAAAATTACTATGGACTGTCCAATCCAGAAACAGGATTGTTTTTGGAGCCTGCTCCACTGACAAGTAGAGAAAACCTCATGAGTTAGGAGCCAGCTGTCATTATTAAGGGGCATTGGCTACTTAGCTCCTGGGATTTGTCCAGCCCTGGGTTACCCATACTCCTAAATGCAAAGAAAGGAAAATTACATGTGCCAAGAGCCATCTTACAATCCTTTGGATCTCGTGCATGCAGCACCCACAATATAGAACACACTGCCTTACGCTGCCCAGGAGGCACCCTTTCTAAATGTTTTTTTCTTTTTTTTATAGCGGACTCAAGACACATCTATTCTCCCAAGCTTATAGCAACATCTGATAAATCATTCTCTTCAAAGATCACAACAGCAACTTGACAAGAAACAGGAATATTATTATTATAAAGATTACTGTTAAGGAAGGTTCCATAAATCATCTCTGGATCGATTAATTTTCCTCTCAGAAAATAGCCTGTGCTGGAAACAGAGTGCACACAGACCAGAAGCATGGATCAAATGGCCTGCTGCACTCCTGCCAGTATATGGGTATACGTTCTTAGAAAGGACAGGGCAGGGCTAAGTATAAGTAACACATTACACTACCCACTGCACTTTCCAAAGATATTTGCTAAATATCACTTAGGAATAAGTACACCTTTGTAAAAACTTAAACATCTGCTATTATGGTACTCCTCATACCCAGTTAAAGGGGTACTGAACTCAAAGAGTGAATATCTGCTTATGTTACAAGAAAATGTAGAAAAGGTAATTGTGACTAAGCTGTACCCTGAAAAATTTACCCTTTGTCTGGAATTCCTCCTGGCAATACACTTCCTGGCATGTGAGGGTGTCTGGGCACGCCTGTGTCTTAGGCACTGTGCCTTTGACTGCCAGTGTCTGGAGATTTGCTGATGTCACTATTGTACTACTCACTGTTCTTCTTGCTACAGGCTCTGACATGAGGAAGAAAAGCAATTCCCCAAAAATAGCATTCTCCAGAGACACAGCGGGGGCTGCTTTCAGAGTTCAGTCCCTCTTGAACCCATTTAGAAAAGTTTACATTCCTAAAACCATAATGACTAGAGTCCAGACATTCTCTAAAAACAGCAACAAATAGAACCTAAAACAGTAACACCTAACTCCAGCCAAAGAATAGACTGGGGAAGTTTACAGCCCAGGTCAGGGATTAGCTCCATCATAGACAGAAATGTTTTAGTAGAGTGGGGAAGGGTTAAAAGCTTATGATGTGTGTCTTTCTGTCCCAGTGGCTACCACCTCCCCATTTTGTATGGGTGCGACGTGGACAGAGGTGTGGGAAAATCTCCCAATGGGATTACAGAACGAAATAAAAATCTTACGGAAATGTTAACCCTTCTCCACTCTTTTTTTTTTACTTTTCAAGTTGTTTGGAATTAAGATGTGAAATACATATATGGTATGCTTTACACAACGTGTGGTGTATAACTCTCTGCAGCCAGTTTAGTGATTATGCCACCTGTAAGGCAGTGTTACCCAGTTTTACCACTCTTTTCAGAATGGACTGTATTAGACGGGATGAAGTCATGGGCCCTTAGACTGACATAGTCCGGGGGAGAAGAGGCTGAGGGGACCAAAGATCACGTGAATATATCTTCTTTCATCTAGCCCCTAGACCAAAAATGAGCAGTGAACCCTTGCAGTGTGGGGGTATCCCCACTGCAAGGGTTAACTTTAATTCCTGGAGTTCTTCTTTAAATAAAATACATAATTGCATTTATTGATATTTAGATTATTTGCCTGGTGTTCAGCTTTAAAAGGAATAAGGAGATAGGGGTGTAAACAGTAAGTTTGCAGTTTTTGTATCAAGTAGAGTATGCCTCCAGACATGCTGGTTTCTGCAGGAAATTAGGGTATGGGAAATAAGTAGAATAAAAGCAATGGACCCGCAAGATTTATCCTACTGGTGTGGCCTCAAAATTAGGATGTGAAAGAGTCAATATTGGTGATCTGAAGTCCGGACAGGCAGCTTCTACATTCCAGAGGATCTCCACTGTCTCCTTGGTTTGTAGTATCAAATTGCAGTTGCTGCAAAGCTTTATGGATTCTCACACACTGGACAAAGTCACCACAAAGTCCTGATACATCACAATGGGCATATTTGTATGAGCCTTCGAAATGTGCTGGCTATTTCCATACTGCCCTCTCAACCCTACATTCCATAAAGATGTATCCCGGACCATTAATTGGAGTGTGGCGCTTAAATTCACAAACCTGCAGGAAATTAGGGGGGGTTTATTTATTTCGTGAACGACCATGAACATCTAGAAGGATGCCAAAAAATGCTTTCGTTCATAGAGCTACTGGCATTTTTAAAGTTGCCTGCAAATTGCTTTTTCAGCCAGGAAATCTGTAGTGGCAGAATGTTAGAGGAGCACATCAGAGCTCTCAGAAGACTGCAATGGGAAAAAAAAGGTGACAAGCTTTCTTGATTAGTTGATTCACTTTGGTGCCGAGTTTCTTCATTTGACAATCTACCCATCCAGCACTGTACTGTACAGTATATGTCAATTAAGGGACTGGGCTGTAGGTCTTCTGCAAGCCTTGGCTTCTTAATTATGTAGACCCTAAAGTTTGCCTTGGGTTTTCGGTCATAAAGTAGCCCTCACACGCAGGATATCATTTGAGGAGCACATTGCTTTGCTTCACTCTTAATGACCTTCAAAGCAATTGCTCATTTCCGTGATGATGGTGGTGAAGCCGATTGCAAGAAATTCTGTATGAAGCCAACTCAATTAAGCTGTAAATCCACTCTGAATGCATTTATCTTCTAATTGTTTATCATTGCTAGGACTCTTACCATGAGACTGCAACAATTCCTCATCCCTCAAAATCACCCTCCAGCCCCGCTTCACTGGCTAGTTTAGAATGTTTTGGTTGATTGATTCTTTTTGAACTGCTTCCAAGTTATTGCTTCCAGCCATAGCTTTACCACATTCCATTCATGCACCTTTGGAGTCCCTTTCTTTCAGGCTGCTCTGATACTATCTATTGCACTCATAATGCTGTATTCTTTCCTAAACTGCCTCATATATTGTTTATCTTCTCTATTGGTTAGCTGGGAGGTTCCTGAATAAGTGTAGTAAATAGCAAGTCTTGAAATTGGATATTTCTTTGGTTTATTCAAGCAGTGATCCCAGGAGGAAGGGGAACTGCTTCTACGACAATTCCAGTTGGCCTGATGCATACCAAGCAAAAACAGGGATGTAGGGTCACAGTTGTGGTTTCACAGATGGGCAGAAGTGAGAAACTAACCAGTTTTGGAAAATATCCATGGCCGCCAAAGCCTTCTTGTTTGATTCCCAGATCCCCAGTACAATTGAGTTTATAACCACTTACATTGTTTATGGCGTTTAAGAATGATACGCAGGCATCGGACAATAATTTAAGACAGTGGTTCTCAACCTGTGTAACCACAGGACCCACATTTCTCCTTCGACCCAAGTCGCACTGCAATGGAATGCACGGCGCTGCAGTACCGGGCATTCGGGTGCAGGCTATCGGATTATGGGAGGGAGGTGCATTTGGGGTGTCATTCAAATTAACGGCAACGCGACACACCTTGCAGACCAGAACACGCAGTAGGTGTAATTACGTGGTACAGTCGTCCGAATCCAAAACCCGAAACGCATTGAATTTCGGATCCGAATCCCAAATTCTGAAATAACAAAATATCAGAACCTAACCGAATTTTTCCGCAGCTTACATGTATACCAGGCAGCATATTTTGAATGGATGCTCAGTACGAGAACTGACGGTGCTGCACTAGTGGGAGGCTGAGCAGTTTCTCACCTAGAAAAGTGGAAGGCATGTGGCGATTGGGCAGAAGTGAGAAACTAACCAGTTTTGGAAAATATCCATGGCCGCCAAAGCCTTCTTGTTTGATTCCCAGATCCCCAGTACAATTGAGTTTATAACCACTTACATTGTTTATGGCGTTTAAGAATGATACGCAGGCATCGGACAATAATTTAAGACAGTGGTTCTCAACCTGTGTAACCACAGGACCCACATTTCTCCTTCGACCCAAGTCGCACTGCAATGGAATGCACGGCACTGCAGTACCGGCCATTCGGGTGCAGGCTATCGGATTATGGGAGGGAGGTGCATTTGGGGTGTCATTCAAATTAACGGCAACGCGACACACCTTGCAGACCAGAACACGCAGTAGGTGTAATTACGTGGTACAGTCGTCCGAATCCAAAACCCGAAACGCATTGAATTTCGGATCCGAATCCCAAATTCTGAAATAACAAAATATCAGAACCTAACCGAATTTTTCCGCAGCTTACATGTATACCAGGCAGCATATTTTGAATGGATGCTCAGTACGAGAACTGACGGTGCTGCACTAGTGGGAGGCTGAGCAGTTTCTCACCTAGAAAAGTGGAAGGCATGTGGCGACCCACTGAACATGGGGTTGCGACCCACTTTTGGGTCAGGACTCACCAGTTGAGAACCAAGGATTTAAGGCCTACTTTTGTTTTTAGCGTTGTTCTACTAGGAGGGAAGGGGGATATGAAAAACAAAAAACATCTTTATCCGAAAGCAATCATTTTCTGCCCGTTAAAGCCACATTGAAGAGGAAGGTTGCCTTTGCTGGATGCCAGCCTTTAGATTTGCAGCAAATTCCTGTGCAGCCTGTGTATCTACAGCTAACCATTCCCCCAGTGATCCATATGGAAGTTCATTTGCTTATTTCATTCATCAATCCAACCTCTGCAGCTATAAATACTTCTCCTTTCTCACCTTGAAGATGTGCGATGATCCTTCCAGCACTTTCCATTCGTAGAAGTTGTCTTAGAGACACATTTCTTTGCGTTTGATCATCCACCAAAATACAGAGCCTTCTATCTATTCCCAGCAGCAGTTTGTGAAACAAGTTACCTTCTTTGCGGACTGAATTTTGAGGCCATAGCTGTGGAAGATCTGATCAGATCTGTCCATTTGTTTTAAATCATTCTTAAGGTAGATGTTGCCAAGTTTAAGCCAAGTACCAAGAACTCATGTACATTTTATATTAACAAGCCTCCAGCCGCCTTAAGGAGACACTTTCATTCTATAAAAAATGCATATGAACGTGCAATTAGAATACCTGCCAGTATTGCCTCCATTGTAGCAGGCCGTGAGGTATAAATTCTTAGCATCCAACACTTCTGGTCATGTCAGACGCCTGCATCACCTACTGCCCACTACATCACGCGTGTCCCTCCAGAGGTGAAGGTACATGCTGTAGCAGGATAAGGGCAGCGATAATTGGGGAGCTCTGCTATATTATGTTTATGTAACTTCACACAGCTACCCTAGACATTAACAGTTAACCCTTGCAGGGTACTACTGCAAGCGGATTTTTTTTTTTTTTTTAGATAGGCTTTAACCCCTTTGCTGCCAGAGCCGTTTTTGTGTTTTCTGCATTTTATAATACACATTTTAGGTCTACAAAATTACTTACCCCCACCGCAAATATATATTTCCTGAAAGCAGAGACCCTGTATACTTACCTTAAATGATGCCTCTTGATCCGATCATCTTCTTCCTTCCACTTGTTTTCAGGAATCTCTCCTGTGCTGGTGCCAGTCTCTGATCCAGCGCTGGGTCCCACGGTGTCTGTCCGACATGCATGCTCAGGGCTGCGTGCATTGACTTCTATTGAGTCTCTCCTCTTCTCCCCACCGGTGATCTCTACTGTGCATGCGCCCGCACTTATCCTCCTGCACGACCGCTCGAGAAGCTACAGATATACAGCCAGAAGCGAGCGGCGGAGACAAAGGTCAGTACCTGTTTGGGAACTTTAAAAAAAAAAATGTTTTTGCATATATCTACTGCTTGCTTGCAATAGATATATGTAAAAAAATATAAGACTTTCATTCTACTTTAAGATCATTTTAGTGCACAAAAACAATACAATACGCAGTTTTTATACAATAGCAAAGATCTTATGCTGAGTAAATAAGATTCCCAACATGCAAGGCAAAAAGTACTGTAGCCTAAACTGTGCATAGGCAAGCTGTACAGGTCATCAATTTAGAGTTAACCATGAATATTGGCCCTAGAGTGTTTTTTGGCACACACAGCAAAACCTAACATGTGTGGTGCAATTGTCGTTTTTATATGCATGTGCATCCGACACGTGTTTGCGTTAGTATGTGCGTGTTTGTGCGGCCGGGGGGGACTTAAACATTTTTTGGGGGGTATTTTTATGTTTAACGTAATCTCATTGCTATCACTTTGTGAGGCTTACAAGGTTATCTTTAAGTAAACATTAGGGGTCTATTAGCCCCATAATGTCACCTTTTCCCTTCAACGAAGCTACACAGCCACAGATCATGCTTGATCAGCTTTTTTCCCTGCTTCTGTAGCTGAGGAATGAAGGCTCTGTAGGCTCAGAAGCCGAAAGAGATGCAATCAGCATCTGGCTTCATTCAGTGGAGGATGAGATTGGATGTTCGCTGGCCTCTCTCTCCGTACTACCAGCCAGAGATCATTGGAGGGACAGACGGGGGAGGGGACAGGCACTGCTGGCTTTGGCTCTAGAGAGGCAGAGACAGCGGCCAATCAGGCAGCAGGGTGGATCACGACAATATTGTCAGGATCTTTCCCAGCTGAAGCGTGGCTTTGCGCAGTCAGCGTATAGTGGGCAGTAGCCCGCTAGATGCCAATTTTGTGTCACAGGAGGACATTAGTAAATATACACCTGTTACCCAAAAAGAGGTCTCTTTTAAAGTAAAGAGGTGCATTTGCCCATGCAAAACCAAACATCAAGTTGATTTAACCATTGCCCAAAACAGTTGCACATAATCACCTACACTTTGCATACTAGGAGAATTGAGTTATCCAGCTGCAGAAGGCAGCAGATAAAACTGAACTCTGGGATATTCAAATATTGTCTAAATACAAGAGGTCTATGTATTCGTACTTAAAGGAGAACTATAGGGCGAGTGATTTTCACTCGGCCTCATAATCTGAGCCGACCTATGACAATGAAACTGTCACAGATCGGCTCAGTAGATCGGAAACTGAGCAAACACATAGTGTCGCTCGCTCACTTCTCAATCTATCCCTGCAGAGAGCTGTGACTGTCACTCACGGCTCCCTGCAGGGATTCCCCCCTCCCCTGTCCGATCCTCCAGCGCTGACTGGCAAAACGGATGGGGGAGGCACAGCTGGCTCTGGATAGGCAGCGCCAGCTGTCAATCCCGCAGCTGGGTGGATCCAGACAGTATTGTCGGGATCCGTCCCGGCTGCGGCGTCTCAGTATACCGCCAGCTGTAGCTCGCGGTATACTGAGCTTTGGGTCACGGGAGAATGCTAGTTTGTGTCCTTAGGAGAACTATGGGGAAAAGCCCTGACCCCATAGTTCTCCTTTAAATCTTGGGGTACTTTGTGTATTTTTCCCGATTTCCAGATATGTGCATCAGGTGTTTGTAGCTGTATTAGTGTGCTTGCAACAACATGGACAGTACTCATCTGTGTTGTTGCAAATGCACTAATACAGCTACAGCAACCTTAAAGTGACATTAAACCCTCAGATTTTTTAACATAAACCAATACTGTAACCCATGGTTGTTTCCCTTCTCTTTGCTCTTCCTTTTAAATCCTCATGTCTTCCCATGCTTTGCAGCCGAGTGCCTCTTCCTGTAGTGCTGGCTCAGGTTGCAAACCTACACACAGACACCGTGTATCCATTCCAGAGACAAGGCAGTCTGCTACAAAAACAGAAGTTCTTCCCAGCATGAGAACAGATACAGATTGAAAAGGAAGAGCAGCAAAGAAGGGAAACAACCATGAATTACAGTAAGGCACACATTAAACTATTGTTTTATGTTTAAAAATCTGAGGGTTTAATGTCACTTTAAGCAGGATCATGAAGAATGAAATGTTTCCCACTGAGAACACCATCTCATTCATTAACGGGATGTAGGATGTGTAAATACTCATGCACCAATATATCAAACAATGTATACAAATGTAATATATCAAGAAACAAAAAGGCATAAACATCAATACCGACATTTATAAACAATTAGAATAGAGCTCTAGCGGTATATATTTGTGTGTTATGCTCTTTGGATCTCCCTCTAATATACATGGAATGTTTACCTTTAATATCAACAAATAAGGATTAGATTTCCCACATGTTGGTCTTACTCTTGGATGGACAGTATAGAACACAATACACAAGTTCAATAATACACATGGATTGTTCTCTATAATCACCAACACGTGTATGACCATTCTGTATCTTCTGGACTTTATGTATGGATTAGGAAAATACTGGGGGGAATTTATCAAAAGTGGAGCAGAAAAATCTAGAGCAGTTGCCCATGGCAACCAATTAACAGCTCTCTTCAGTTTGCTCAGCTAAAGTTTGAAAATGAGACAGAGAAGCTGATTGGTTGCAGTGCAAATCTGCTCCAGATTTTGTCTACCCCAGTTTTGATAAATTCCCCCACTGTATTTATATAATATATACAATATACTAATTGGTTTTGAGGTTTATGCATTGATGTTTTTTGATACATTGTTTGATATACTGGTGTTGGAACCGATATCATTGAATTCTAATGATACAGCTTTGATGCAAAGGTGTTCCTTGATATCCTGAACTGAATCAGCACGTGGCTGTTTGATACGCAAATGAGGACCATCAAAGGGTTCTTGGGGCTGGACACCGATGAATGAAGATCTGCCGGACTGTCATCTCCTGGGGCAAGCCCGACCCCCTCCTGGTATTTACTGCCCACACCTGTGTCAGCAAGGAGGCATATATGCTGGGATGGGTTGAGGGGCATATGATGGAACCTTCTTCCTGTGTGATCATCTGCACAAACTTAGCTCACAAGCAGGAACAATGGTAACCTTCGTGACCTCTTGGAAAAGACAAGTCTTTCTGGACTCTACAATCAAGAATGTGATTCGCTGAGGCCTGCTGGAGAGGAGTGTTCGGAGCATAGAGAAAACCCCAGGGCATATGTGAATGAGAGAATAATGGTTAGCTGAAGTATCCTAACCTCAATTCCTATCCCTCCAAATCCCCTCTCCAATTCCCTTAAGGCCCCGTTCACATTGAGCGATTCGCAAATCGCGCATTTGTCACGCGATTTGCATTTTGCGCGATATCGCGCGTTTTTTCGCGCAAGTGCTTGCATCAAAAACCATTGAATCGCAGAAAAATCCGCTCCAAAAGGGGTCCTGCTGTAGCGACACACGACCCGCAACAGCAGGACCCTTTGCCCCGTTGCAAAGCATTGAAGAGCGATATCGCGTGGTAAATACCCGAGATAAATCGCTCAATGTGAACGGGGACCTAAAAGGAGAACTATGAGGTGAATGCTTTTCACTCACCTCATAGTTCTAGCCGACCTGTGACAATGAGACTGTCACAGGTCGGCTCAGTAGATCGGGAGGTGAGCGAACACATACCAGGTTCGCTCACCTCTCGATCTTGTCACGGCTCTCTGCCGTGACAGGGGAGGGGATGGATTCCCCCCTCCGATCCTCCAGCGCTGACTGGCGGAAGGGATGGGGAGGGGGGCAGGTACAGCTGGCTCTGCCTCTAGATAGGCAGAGCCAGCTATCAGTCACGCAGCTGGGCGGATCCCGGCATAATTGTCGGGATCCGCTTCAGCTGCGGCGTCTGAGTATACCGCGAGCTAGAGCTTGTGCTATACTGAGCTTACGGTGACGGGAGGACGCTAGTTTGTGTCCTCCCGTTACCCTAAGGAGAACTATGGGGAAAAGCCCTGACCCCATAGTTCTCCTTTAATTGTAATTAGAATGTATGTATATCCCTATTTGTAAATAAACCCAACACTTATTTAAGATTCAGTTCTTAATCAATAATTGAAGGCACCGCCAAAGCAGAGCACATTCTACAACTGGTACAATGGAATTGACATATCCTATATCCCTTTGATGTATGAGATGGTGTTCACAGTGTGTGTCTCCACCAACACACAAGCACAACAAGGGAAGACACCCCCTGTTCTTTGCTTCCCCCTTCTCCGAGCTAGTAGATGGACGCTGCTGCAGGCTGTGCTCTCCCTTGTGATCTTGTACAGGACAGGAAGTTCAGGGAAGTGCAGCAGAGAGAGTTGGAGCCAGCTGTTTAGAAACATGATGACTTGATGTGCACGGCCAAAAATGTAAAGGAATACTTTGCAGGGCAATGTGTATGTGTGTGATCTGGATTCATTATAGAAAAGCATGCAAGGGACTCAACAACCTGAAACACAACCTGTATGGTAAAAGGATTGTAATCAGGACACAAAGGCAGCCAGTTATTGAAACCCTAATCACAATGTATCATGCCGACACTACCAAATGGACAACGAAATAGAAGCTATACACAGGTGACTGCAAAAACCTGGCAGTTATAAGGAGCACGGCCTCTGAAACAAACATGGACGCAGAGCGGCAAAACAAATAACAGGGTGAGCCCGCCATGGAGGCTACTGATATTTCTTTTTTTTAAATCCAAAAATGC
>NW_017307586.1:187620-203473 GCF_000935625.1 Nanorana parkeri | reverse complement strand
GGGCTGGGAGAGAGAGAATGAGCAGGTTTGAGATGTGATTACCATGATTGGTTGTCATAGTGATTACATGATCGAGTACCACGCTGATTGGTCTCACCTCATTGGGGCGAGACCTGCTGCTGTCAGTTTTTACCTTTTTCATTTTGTTTGCATCTTAGTGCTGCTGATCTCCTCCACCCACTTTATGTCTACCTGAACTTCCTCCAGTGGAGCCCGCACTATACTGAACTGGTTTTCCGATAGTGTCAGTGGTGGACCGTTACTACGCAATGGGCATTTGTAGTGTCAATCAGGAACAGGTGGTAATAGATAATGACATTTTCATTCCTGGACAGAAAGGGAGCAATGAGTGTTTGCTTTCATCTAGGGATAAACATAAAAAAGTTATAGTCGCCTGAACCTCGGAGCTAGACTAGTCCCTGCAACCTCTTTCCCCCTCCACTCCAGCCGTCTAAGGTCCAGTGAGTCATCATGTTCTATACACTGAGGGGAATTATCGAAACTGGAGCAGAAACAATCTGGAGCAGCTGCCCATGAGAACCAATCAGCATCTCTGTTCAGTTTGCTCAGGTAAGATCTGAAAATTAGACAGAGAAGCTGATTGGTTGCAGTGCAAATCTGCTCCAGATTTGATAAATTCCCCCCACAGTGTATAGGACATGAGGACACCGAGGGACACTCCACAGCGGGAGTGGATGGGGTGAGAGCCTGCACAGACAGACCAGTCTAACAGCCAGCCAGCTCTGAGGTACAGGTGAGTATAACTTTTTATTTTCATCACTAGAGGAAAACAAGAACTTAAAAAGGAGAACTATGAGGCGAGTAAAAATCACTCACCTCATAGTTCTAGCCGACCTGTGACAATGAAAATGTCACAGGTCGGCTCAATAGATCGGGAAGTGAGCGAACACATACTGTCGCTTTCTCACTTCTCAAACCTGTCCCTGCAGGGAGCCGTGACTGTCGCTCACGGCTCCCTGCAGGAATTCCCCCCCTCTCCCCTGTCCGATCATCCAGCACTGACTGGCCTGAACGGACGGGGGAGGGGGCAGGCACAGCTGGCTCTGCGTCTAGAGCCAGCTGTCACTCACGCAGCTGGGTGGATCTCGACAGTACTGTCGGGATCCGTCCCGGCTGCGGCGTCTCAGTATACCGTGAGCTGTAGCTCGCGGTATACTGAGCTTTGGTTGACGGGAGGACGCTAGTTTGTGTCCTCCCATTACCCTTAGGAGAACTATGGGGAAAAGCCCCGACCCCATAGCTCTCCTTTAACCCTTGCAGTGCAGGGGTAGCCCCAATGTAACGGTTACGAATATTGATGCCCGGAGTTTTACATATTACACATCTGAAATTTTGTAGCATCCATGTGCATGAAAATTTACACATGTGAACGCAGCATTTTTGCGCACCTCTGCAGGAGCCCTAGGATTAGAATCTCCCACACTTTGGGAGATCTTCTCTAACTTCCTGTTGCATCTGTGGGACAGGAAGTGAAGGGAAATTTTCCCAATGGTACAAAATAGCAAAAAATTATCTGATGAGGTTTAACCCTTCTCTACTTCATATGAAACAAAACAAAAACAAAAAATACTGGCTATACAAACATTGTAAGCAATATATCAATAATCTTGCCTGAATTATACTGTACATTTCATTTCATGTTCTGTTCTAAACAGACCGGGCTGATTCACCTAAAACCTCTAGAAACTTCAAAGAACATTGTAACCCAGAATCCATTGATTTCGGGTCTGACAACTAATAAAAACAACTCTGCAACTATTCCCCCTTTGTCCAGAGCTAAAAGTCACTTATTTCCTAATCACTAAAACACAATTTCTATTGTAAGACACACAAACACGACACATTCAATGAGGTCACATAAAAAGCACATGTACACACACTGAGTAAGAGGCGATAAATTACCGAAATCAATCAATAGGAATCAGTAGGAAGTGAGGACCCTGCTAAGCCTCTTGACACATCATCCATACAGCTCTGCCCCAACAAAGATGGCGGCCAGGCCCCGCCCCACTGCTGCGTCCTCACCACTGCCTAATGAAAACTTAGCAATTTGTACCAAGCGTTCTCGCACAGCAGAAGTAGTTGAGCAATTCCAGTGCCAGCATATTAGCGTCATAAGTCCGCTACACACCGGAAGATGCTATTTTCAGATAACGAATCACCACACACGACTTTTCAAAGTCCATACACAGTTTTATACAAATAGAGGTGTCATGTTTTCGTCACGTGCCGTACCAATGCGTGACATTTGATAAGGGTTTCTAATGAAGGCAACACTAGACGCGGAGACATCCAGCAAAACAGGCACCTACAGGGACTACTAATAACTTAGTAGCGCCCCAAAGAGGTTGCTAGGCGACCAGGTCCGGGCAAGGCATGCGAAGGGGCGGTGCCGCGCGTGTTGGTAAAGCAGCGTGAGGAGGGCAGCGAGGGAAGTGAGAAGAGACAGGGGGAGGGGACAGCCGGAGAGGGTGCAGACTCTTGTGGTAGTGCAGGAACGGAGCACGTTGTACCGGCTGGTAGAGAGTAGCATTGCACAGTCAGCTCTTCCCTAGACTTTGGCACGTATCTCCCGGCGGGCAGCATGAAGGTGGCATCAGAAGAACCCCAGGCTAAGAAGCAGAAGCTGGAGGAGAAGGCACTGAGGTAATAGCGCGCCACTTCTTACAATGCATGTGTGAGCAGGACACAGTCCTCTCCCCATGTGTACAAGAATGCAGCCTGGGGCTGTGCCACATCTCCCAGCCAGCTCCCTGCATTCATTTATCAGCCAGAAACCGCCTTTGCGATCTTACATGTCACTTTCAGTACTTTTAAATTTGCTTTCTTATTTTTAATAGTAAAATAATCCATTTCATTTAGGCACTTCCTGTAATTGGGTGACAACGCTCTGTCCCTGTTGCCTAGTTGGGATTCTGAGTAGTCACATGGGTTTCTGACTCAAGTTATGCAGGCAGGTCCAGTGCTGTAACCTTTGCGGCATCCCGCGCATGAGTGATGATATACAGCCATGGCTGCAATACATGGATGTAGGCAGAAAGAGGCTGCAGGAGGTCAGCAGTGTGCTGATATGCAACAAACAATGGCAATCATGTGATTGATACACGGCAAAAACTGTCATTCTGATATTCAGATTTGTTATCAATATTAAAGTCTTGTCCCCACTATGTCCATTGATCTGTGTCTTCTCGCACATGCCCATAGACAACAATTGTGTTTGTGTGTCCTGTGCAGGAGAACCCGGCAGACGTGGCTGCCATATGGCTCAGCTTGTTGGTGATGCCAGTGATTGAAAAGTGATCCCGGTCTGTTCTTATGGCGGGGTGCCATGTTCTCTTCTGACCTCTAATCATTAGCTACAAATACTTGGACTATGTGCCTGCTGATCGCCGGCCTGATCTGCACAAGACATTTGGAGTTCTTAGCCATGCAAGCCGGTCACCTTCCCCCTTTTTTATGTGTTTTAGAAGATGAAATCTGATTGCTTGCTTTTGCTCTACTTCTGTTCCCGTTTAGGCCCCGTTCACATTGAGCGATTTATCGCGCGGTAATTCCCGCGATATCCCGCTTCGTGTGTCGCTACAGCAGGACCCTTTTTGGAGCGGATTTTGCCGCGATTCATATGGGGAGGGGGGGGGGAGATTCATCAAAACTGGAGCAGATAACATCTGGAGCAGTTCAGCTCTCTTCAGTTTGCTCAGGTAAGATTTGAACATGAGACAGAGAAGCTGATTGGTTGCTGTGATTTTGTCTGCTCCAGTTTTGATACATTCCCCTCACTATGTATACAATGAGAGGAAATTAGCAAAACTGGAGAAGACACAAAAAGGAGCAGTTACCCCTAGTAACCAATCAGATTCTTTCTTTTATTTCCAAAGCTTAACTGATGAGAGAAGCTGATTGGTTACTATGGGCAACTGCTCCAGATAGAGCTCCCCCTATTGTGACTGAATCTGTTACCCATAACGACTAGTCAGGCTCATTGTGTCATCAGAAAGGTGACCAGTGCTTGGTGAGACCAGCCATACATGTTAGATTTCAGTCGTTGCCACGTCCAGGCTGTTTATCACATGACACTCTTCACATCATCAAAAAGTATGAAGTAGCCTGTGCATGGAATCTTCCCTGCCAGCCATTGTATTAGCATTGGATGTAGGAATGGAAGTGTCACACCCTTTCACATGGGCAGTCTGATCGGGTCTGCCTGTCAGTATTTCAGACACCCCAGATCAGACGCCCAATGCAAGTCTATGGGCAGCCGTGTGTAAACGGACTCTGGTCAGGTCGGGAAATGCAAACCGAAACAGAACAGTGTTCCATTTTGATAGACCCAATTGTGCTGGAACGGGGGTAATCTGATGTAAACAGACACATGTCCATTCACATCCGATTGCCAGCACACCGACATTGGGTCCAGTCACTAAAGTTTTTTTATTCCTATATCGCAAGATGGAGGAATAAACTGTATGGATGTGACAGAGGTGACATCCGATCCTTACCGCTCCGATCAGGAGAGGATCCATGTATAGATCCCCCTTCTGATCAGCCTGTGTGAAAGGGACCTAATAGTTCACATACCGCATTATTACATTAAGGGCACGGGCCATGCGAGTAGAGTAGTCTATGCGTTTCAGGAGTCCGAAACAATTTCCCTTCACCCGGGCTTAATGAGAGAAATGCAGCTTGAAAGTTGTTGGGGTACTTCCTGTTTGGCTGCAGTGGCTATTGTAATCAGGCAGCAGCAGCGGCTATCAGAATACCTGTGCAGGGAATGCAGCTGATAGTGATGCTGTCACTGGGCCTAATGAGCAAATGAGGGTGCACCAAAAACTTGGCTCACGGAACACTGATTTTTGGAATGTGCCAATTAATTGTTCAAGTTGATAAGTTTAGTGAGATGTTTAAGAAAAGCCAAAGTGCAACATGTTGTGTGATATGCGCCAAATCATTTTTGAGAAAATAAGTTTGTCAGTATTTGGCGCAAAGGAGGTGGGCAGTATTAAACCAAGAGGTTGATGGTGGAATCCAGTTAGGGTCATGGGTTTTGTGCGATGAAATGTAATAGTTTGCTCCACTATTGCCCATATAGATGTGAGACCTCGCATTCCTCAACAATTCCTGCCGAAATGTGGAAACGTGTACCACCAGCTTGGGTGACTGCTCTGTGGTTTTCCACTTCATGTAAACGAAGTATGTCATTCTGGAGCTTCTGTATATTTTGCTGAAGTTCCGTAGTTTGTGTTCATGACCTTTTAGGTTGAAGCAACAGGTAAGATTAGTAAGTTCCATCAGTTGCCAGTCTTTTTTTTTTTTTTTAATACATTGTGGCCAGAAGCAATATGTTTTTGCAGATCTTCTATGATGGCTGCATCAGTCTGCTCTGTAAAATACAGAAGGCAGTGCTGGGTGAGCACTTAGGGGTGTTTTTATAAAAAATGCGCAGAGCTTTTCACTCTGCAAACATCGTAGCACCACAATATGGCCACTAGATGGCGCCAAGGAGTAGAAGAAATCTGCTCCTTGGCTCCATCTAGTGGCCATAATGTGGTGCAAATCTGAAAAAAGACATCAGCAGAGCTGTTCACTTGTTTTATAAATACACGCCTAATCTTGTATCTTTGCAGCCACTCATTGAGTGGAGCACGTATATGGATTTGTGTAGCAGGACAACCAGCTTAAATAGATGGAAGGATTACAGAGAAGCTTTGGAGTGGCTAGGCTCTGTTCCTTGAGTCAGGAAAATTCAGCATTCTCATGTGCCTAGAGTGTACTTGGAAAGCTTTTAACCTTTCCTTCCTCTAACCTCTCATGTTTCATTATTAAACACATCTAGAATCGGACTGGTACACACTGCAGGAAGAAGTGTTATTTTACACGACTGGTATCACTTTATACCTCTAGAGTCCTGTTCTCATACACGTATACCAAGGTGTAGTGGTGGTATACAGTGCCTCTCCCTGCCCCCCAAGACTGGAAGTAGTGTCTTTGTGCTTTACTTGATCTGTTTTTGAAGATGGTTGGCCTATTCAAATATGAGAGCAATAAGGAAAAAAAAGTGTAACTCCAGCCAAAACATTTATTTTTGATAGAGTAGAGAATGGTTAGAAGCTATATCAGGTTTTATTACATCTGTGTCACTGTTGGGGAGCTTAACCCTTACGTTTCCCCGGTGAGAAATGTCACAGGAGAGGGAGTGAAGAAAAATCCAAAAATATACCTAGTCACCTGGAGGTGAAGAGAACAGGGGACGCCTTTTCCACATACAGCACAAGTGGGAATTACTGTGGGGAGATTGTCTCCTACGCCTATTGTATCCCCAAAAAGGGAGGGGGAAGTCTCACCAATGGGTCCACACTTGTAATAACATAGAGTGAGGAAGGTTTAGAACTTCCATCTAAAAACAATAATAAAAAAAAAGTTTGAGTTTCAAGGACAAGAACCAAGGACAATGCATAAAAGGGAATTTAATAAAAAAAAGGAAGTGATTCAATTTAACATTAAAAACATGATCTTCTGTCTGAGATTTTTGTCTTAAAGTGACAGTCTTTTCTTTTTTTCCCCCCCAATATATCTACTGCTAGCAAGTGGTAGATGTATACAAAAACATTAAAAAAAATAAAGTTACCAAATAGGTAAAAACTTACCTGTGTCTCTGCTGCTCACCCCCTGGCTGCAGAATCCAGCTTCCCCGAACTGCCATGCGGGAGGATGAGTGCGGGTGCATGTGCAGTGAAGTTCACCAATGGGGAGAGAAGGAGAGCTACAATCAAAGCCAATGCACGCAGCTGGGAGCGTGCAGGTCAGACAGATGGCGTAGGACAGGAAGAAAAGGCATTCTGCGCTGGATCAGAGACTGGCACCAGCGCTTCCAGGGATTGCTGAAAATAAGTGGAAGGAAAAAGATGATCCCATCAAGAGGCATCACCTATGGACGCTAGTTTGTGTCCTCCCGTTACCCTAAGGAGAACTATGGGGAAAAGCCCTGACCCCATAGTTCTCCTTTAAGCCAATTCCCCCCCTTTTACTCGTCTGTCTGACATTTGTCAAATAGGATATAAGCGGAAATCTTCATGAGACAAAGACGCAATAAAAACCTTTTAGAGATTATAAACCTTTCAGAGTGCTTTTTTGGGGGGACTTTAAAGTGACTGTCGCTTAAACAAACTTGCAAATAACAGCCGTAGCTGCAAAGGAGAAAGTAAATAGCAGCCCGCATGCCATACGTTGCTGTGCTCTTTAGTGGTTGGCAGGAGGAACTGGTAAGTGCAGTTGGGTGACACAGGAGAAACTTGACCTGCTGATTGCTCTTCAGTGCAGCAGGAAAGATGATTGTTTTACTTTTCTCCTTTGCAGGTTCTTCTTTTATTTGTAAGTTTAGTTAAGCAATAGCCACTTAAATTGTTTGGTTTAGTATTTCGTATCTGGCAACACATGACACTAAAGATTATAAATTACTGTGACTGTAAACAATGTGCAAATCTATCCCACCAGGCAATAGAACAGACATTATTCTCAGAGGTTTGCAAAGTTATTAAGGAATGTTATTTTTCTGTAATCTATATTAGCTGTTAGGGAGCTCTGCTACCCTCTCCAAGCAGTGCATGCCTTCCTAGTGGACACATGTGTTGTATGAAGGGATGAAGATGTACTTTGGTGGAGCTCCATCTCTTAAGCTGGAAGCTGTTTGCATATTGCATGTCCTGGATTTGAGGCCTTGTATAGCACTTACTAAATTAGAATGGATGTATTTCGTCTCCTGTCTAAGACCAGATTATATATTTTACATGTTTGTTTGAGGTGCAGAGCAACACGGCTCCTTTTCATTGCCAAGTTTAATCATTAAAAAAAAAAAAGGTTTGAAATTTCTGGTATTCCCTCCCCTCTTTTAGATAGGTAGGTTTATGTTATGCATATGTAGACTGACACTGAAACACATTACTTTTCTCATGTGTTCTTGGCATCTAATCTGCACATTTTGTCTGGCAGCATGTAGATGAATAACACTATAACAAATACAGCAGCTGGTTTTATATTTTAAGTTGTGGAAACCTGAACTGGGAAAAGTATGTGATGGTATGTAGGATGCCTGTGCTAGCCTTCTGAAAATGTTAATTGCCTGGCTGCTTCCTGATATAGGAAGAATGTGGAGCTTATGCTGCATCCTTGGACATTAAAATAAAGCTTTCTGGCTAGGGCTGCAACAACTAATCAACATAATCGATTATAATCGATGATTGAAAAAGTTGACAACTTTTTTTAATCATCGATTAATCGGCTTCCGATTAGTTGGCCCTGTTCACAGCTCCACACACGCTGCACGCCGCACCTCCTCCCCACCTCACGCTCGCCACTGCCACACCCGCCAGCATCCACGCTCCACACGCAGCACCTCCTTCCCGCCTCACTGCCCGCCCACATCCATGATTGGCACAGGGATGCGGGGAGAAGTAAGGAGGAGCAGGTGTGGGGGGATGACAGCCGCCGATAGACAGGCCCGATCTCAGAAGCAAGTTGCTGGAAGACTGCTCATGATGCACTTTCCCCACATTTACTTCACCGCTCCAAGCTTTCTCCTGTGATGGACTACAATCTCAATACAAACTAGAAGTCCATCACTGGAGCCATTTAATAAAAAATCTATTTTATCCGATTAATCGAACTTAATAATCGCCTAACTAATCAATTTTGAAAATCGTTAGCTGCAGCTCTATTTCTGGCAGTTCCAGGGCTTAACAGGAATAGATGTAGTTTGTATGTGGCTGTGGCCAAATAAATCCTTCATTTTAGCATTTTCCATAGGACCATTTTTCCCTTGGAAAGCATGCTTACATGTAGCAGAGAGGTTAACAAGTGTCTCCATAAAGCAATAACTTATGATACTTGCTAACATAACGCAGGTCTATGTACTGGGGAAAAAAATACAAACTATGATTAGAATTTAGGCTGTGTTGATGGACAGGATGCTTTTTCTGCCATATTTGTATCCGAACAATTCGTATAAGGGAGGCTGTAACAATGTGTCAAGTTTTCTCTTGTTAGTAGTATAAATGTTTCTCTAGAAGTGATATCTCTTACTGTCTGTCTAAATATATTTGGGACACAATTTTGTAAATTACTTTTTGGTTCTGTTCATCAAATTTACCTTGCATAGAACTATTCTACCTCTCCATCTGCATGTAATACTTGATATACAGACAAATAGACATACATTTATAAAGACAAATACACATATTTATAAAGAACTGTCACCTTCAGCAAACTATCATAGGTGGGTACTAATTCCCCGGTAATTTAAAACAAATGCATCAGTTTCCCCTTCAGTGAATATATAGTGAATGTCACATTGCTTTATAGATCTGTTCCTTAACGTTGTTTTTCTTTACTTTTATTCCTCCTAATATATTTAGCAGGCTGGTAAATTCATGATAACTTTTGGGATTATGGCGCTGTCTACTGGAAGAATATAGAACAGCAGCTGCAATAATTGATAGGAATTCCTTACCTATATCTCCCAGTGTGGTATTCCTTCTAAGTGCAGTGTTTATTGCTTCTCTAATGTAAAACTAGTTTTTCTTGTATACAGAAACTAAAATATTTATTTCTTTTAATTAGACTTGACAGCTTTAGATAATGTTCCCGGGCGTTTGTACATGGTATAAAAACATTTTGGGTTTTTTCTAAATCTTTTTTTGAGGTCTTGCATACATGCAATGCCTTGTTAATAATTTCCATGTATATGGTGTGAAATCTTGCCATATAGTACGGTGTTCTGTCTTAAATTATGGAGTAAACAGTTGTCTTTTTGTAGCTTCTGATGGGGTTGAGATCTCTGGACAGTGTCTCTACTCAATAATTATCTCTTGCTTTTAGGGACTGGGTATCGTAGCATATACAATGCAAAAAAATCCCCCTGGTTAATAAATAAAAACATCGCTGGCACATTTTTAATTTTTTAAATTTTTTTTTAACTAAAGCTGTTGCTTTTTAACTAAAAGTTGTTTTGGGCTTTAAAGTATGTCACCACAGGCTGCCAACAGATATAATGACAGCTTGTACAAGAAAATGGCCTATACTTTCCAGCAGCCTGTTGGATGCATTATTGCTCTCTGGGTGCTGCAGGTATCCAAACCTTCCTAGTATGCCAGATACCTGCTTTACCTGCTGTGTGCTGAAGTTTCTTTTGGGGAAGGGAGGAATTACATTGTGTGTGTGAACTTTCTCCTTCAGTTCCCTCCTCTGCTGATTGACAGCAGGCAGTGGGGTGGGTTTAATAGCCAGCCTGCTATTGGCTATTGCAATTTAAAATAGCCAATAGGACGCTGGCTATTGCTCACAGCCACTGCATGCTGTGTTGATATTCAGCTGCCTCCAGAAGGCAGCTGTCATTCTCCAGTGAAGGGGAAAGGTGACACTGGGGGTCTAAAAAGACCCCCCTATTGTCACCTTTTAAAGAGAACCTGTCACCTCCAATGTGCTGTCACGTAGGGGACTTCAGTCCCACCATGTGATTGCAATGAAGTTAAGTAAAATAACATTCTACAAGTCTTGTAGAAGATGGGGGGCTATACAAACTATTGCAGGAAGTCTCACTGTTGGAGCCTGAGATCTATACAAGAAGCCGGCATGTGAGTTCTCCCAAGTGTAGTATCACGAACTGAGGCCTGTGGAAAATGTTAGTATAAGTCTGTATATCAAACCAGCAATAGAATAAAATGAATACAGCAAAGTAATGAAAGTGTTAGTCTGCTGTGATGATGGAGCCTGTACATGTATATTTAGCAAATCTTGTGTGTTTTCATAGATTCATATCTACGGATGTACAATTTGTGCACTGCTTTTATTTTGATTTCTGGGCTGAATAAACAAGTAACACTGTTGCAGAGGTTACAGATTGCGTAAATGTCATGAGATGAACCTTGACTTCTGCCCCCTGGAGTGCAGCTTGTTCCAACGAGAGAGAACACAGAAAAAGTGGAGGGCACAGCGAGGGATGATCCTACAAAACATGACTTGGTAGAAGGAAAGCAAAACCCACAAATCTATATTGGATTCAAAGAATCAAACTGCTCATAACCCACAAAGATGCTTTTTTCCCATAACGTCTTCCAGGACAGCATCACGAGATGGAATCTCCTCCCCCACACACAGGAAACACGTCACTTAATTTGCTTAAAAGACCCTCCTCTCCTCCACTCCCTCAGTCTTTTGTGTTTCCTCAGTCAAGCTGGGGAGCACGTCACAGAACGCTGAGAGGGGCTTCCATGTGGTGATGCTGCCCGGGAAGTCTTTTGTTTATGGCCTGTCTGTGTAGGACAGAGGGGTAGGTTTGCCTACCTTGTGTGAGCCCCAGGGATTCTCCTAGCGCTGCAGGAGATGAGGCTGGCTTCCTTTCCCCCTTCAGTGCCCAGTGCGGGCCGGGACCGGGAGGAAACCCCCTTGGCTGGTCAGGGGAATCGGTGGACCGCCGTTCAGAGGCGTCTGTCCGGTTCTCAGGGCCTCGGGACGTGTTCCACGGCCAGACCGGGTGGCCGCGTACGTCACTTCCGGCGCGGGTGACGTCATTTCCGGGCGCCGGGCTTGTGCGTTCCAAGCCTCGTTTTCGGCGCAGGAGATAGGGGAGGGCTCGGCTGGTGCTTAATACAGCGTGAATCTCAGTAGTGACTGAGAAGAAACGCTGACAGGCTTCTTTTCAACAGGCTCTGCGGACATGGATCCTGGGTTACCCCTGCAGCTTGCAGTGACTGCGGATACCGGTCTTCCAAGCACCAGCATGGCTCAGGTATGGAAGATGTGTACTATCTTACCTCCCTGTTACCTCTGATGTTTCTTTTCCTCCACCTGGGGTCCCTTGGTGTTGGATGCTTTGGTGTGGAGGGGCACTCTAACCCCTTCTTTTGTTCAGTCGTAAACCAGTAACGAGGCGTATATACGGGAAGGTGTGGAAGACATTCAGCTCTTGGAGGCACCATAATCATAGAGATTATACAGTCCCAGCCGTTTTGGATTTTCTGCAACAGGGGGCTGATATGGGGCTGGCAGTTAGTACCCTCAGGGTCTGTCACTAGCTGGGGATCAGCTTGTGGCTAGGTTCTTTAAAGCCCTGGAAAGGCTTAGACCAGTGGTGGTCCGTTCGGTTCCCCAATGGAATTTGTCTACGGTGTTGCAGGTGCTCACAGCCGCTCCCTTTGAGCCCTTGGATGACGTCTCACTTAGAAACCTTACCTTAAAAACAGTGTTTTTGGTAGCCATTACTTCTGCTCGTAGTGAGCTCCAAGCCCTATCCATTAAGGAACCGTTCCTGTCTATTTTTGAGGATCGGGTTGTCCTTCAGACAGATCCGGCTTTTCTGCCAAAGGTCGCTTCAAGGTGCAACAGGGTGCAGGAGATCATTCTACCTACATTCTGTCCCAAACCAGTAGGTAGCAGGGAATCAGGTTTTCACTGTTTAGATGTGAGACGTTGTTTGCTCCAGTACTTGAAAATTTCCAAGGACTTTCGGAGATCTGAATCACTATTTGTGCTGTTCTCTGGTGGGTCCAAGGGGAAGCAAGCTTCTAGATCCTCCTTAGCTAGGTGGTTGAGGCAGGCCATTATGGAAGCTTATGGAGTGTTAGATGTTCCTCCCCCGTCTTTGGTGACGGCACATTCAACTAGAGCTTTAGCAACATCCTGGGCCGAACGAGCTGGTGCTACATGGTCAAGTTACTCCACCTTCGCAAAGCATTATCGCCTAGATCTCAATACCGCAGGGGATCAGGCATTCGGCAGGAAGGTACTACAAGCGGTGGTCCCGCCCTAATTGGTAAGTTCTTGGTTATCCTCTCGTGATGCTGTCCTGGAAGACGTTATGGGAAATTCAGAGTTAGGACTTACCGGTAACTCTATTTCCATTAGTCTTCCAGGACAGCAACTGCCCGCCCATTGATGCTTGTAGTGTTAATGTGATGTAGTGGTATTGCCTGTTTGTGCCTTGTCTTTTTCCAGCTTGCCTTCGGTTCTCGTGATGACTGAGGGAGTGGAGGAGAGGAGGGTCTTTTAAGCAAATTAAGTGACGTGTTTCCTGTGTGTGGGGGAGGAGATTCCATCTCGTGATGCTGTCCTGGAAGACTAATGGAAATAGAGTTACCGGTAAGTCCTAACTCTGAATTTTTTCCCCCATTTTTTATTTCCTAATGTGAAACTTTGGTACACAAGACAAACACATTTGATACAGTGTATGTCTATTCAGAGAGAGTTTTGGAAAAAGTGCCTGACCAGTGAAGGGGAAAGGGAGAGAGGACCCCCCTGAAATGATGGCAGATAGCACATGAAGCAATAGCTTCTCCTCCCCCCCTTCCCTTCATTAGCCGACAGCCACTTGGGGGAGGAGTCCAGTGACGTCCATGTCCGTGACGTCACCAGATCTCCGACGGAAGACCTGGAAGCCGGCGGAGAGGTGAGTACTGATCAACAGAACTTTGATCGATCAAAAAAATTAACGCTTAATCGAGGGATTAATCGTTAATTTCCGCAGCCCTCATACACTGAGTGGCCAGATTATTATGACCACCTGACGTTTGTAGGCAAATTAGCTATAATTTCGTGCTGAAGTTGCTAGAGGGCCAGACCATTATAAATAGGGAAGCAGGTTGTTTACTACGACAGTAGAAGTGATTTTTTTTTTCTGAAGATATGGGTAAAAAATGCAATTTCACAGCCTTTGAACGTTGGATGATTGTTGGCGCTCAAGACATGGAGCGAGTATCAGCAAAACAGCAGAATTCGTTAAATGTTCAAGAGCAGCTGTTAAAGTGTTTAAAGACTGGACTGTCAGCTGAAAATCTGGGTCTGAACGTGCGAATTGTAGCCGTCAGCGACTAGTCAATGTTAGGGCAGAACGGAGAGTGGCAAGACTGGTACAAGACAACAGAAGGGCAACAGTGCAGTGTCAGATTCCTCGCATCACCTTTCAACATCTCATGGAGTCACGAGGCGGCCCAAAGAAGTCATCTCGCGGAGTCATCTCGTGGACGAAGTACTGATGGGGTGGTCATAATAATCTGGCCACTATGCGTGTATGTGTATATATATATATATATATATCACCTAAAATGGGCTTTTAGTGCGTGCCAGGGCATTTGCATGCGTTCCAGGGCAGGAAAAATGGGGCAGTTTTTTTTTTTTTTTTACGTGGTCTGGAACTGACCGATGTGGTCAGTTTTGATACATTCTGTACCTGCTCTGCACCTGCTCCGCTCTTGGTGTGAACTAGCCTGGAAAGACAATCTGATCTGGCTGTATGACCTGTTACATTCGGGAGATATACAGATATTTCCGCACCACTGGAACAATAGACCTTACTACTGTAGCTATTATGCAATGTAGTTTGCTGGTTATGGCTTTATCTTCTCTATTACTAGGAATTACCTCCTAAGGAACTATATATTGACACACTTTTCTATTTATAAGGCAGCACTATTAGATATTTCCTATAAATGTCCATTTTCTATAGAATGTTTGTTTGATGTTCCTGAGAAAATGAACTCTCCCATCCATGTTCTCTTGTATTGAACTTTGACTTGTAATGAGAACTACACTTTTTACGGCCTGGGTCTGGGAGAATTGTTACAAAATGAGACTGATTTAAATAGTTATTTTTACTTTTTGATCCCAATAAGCAAGCAAGTTTCCATGCAGTATGCGTTTGCAGTCTTTCCCATGCCTTGTCTCAATCATCTACCTTTTAATCTCCGGGGTTGATTTACTAAAGGGAAATGGGATGTTCATTTTGCTTGGGAATTAGTGATTCTGGTGAAATTTCACTTTGCATTGAATACCTGAACACATGCAAGGTATTGTGCTAGTTAGGTATAATGTAGTTTTGGTTGCACATGATTGGATAATGCAAATCAGCAGAGCTTCACCTGATTCACTAAAGGGCAACTTCCCATGCAATGCACAAATTCCTGTGCAAAGTGAACATTGTATTTACTTTTAGAAATCAACCCCCTTGTCTCTGCTGATGTGAAGATTGGGATGTCCAGTGAAATACCTGATCTTGCTTGCTGCATAATTTTAAAGGGATTTGTCAGACAGAATATATTTGGTTTTATTTGACAGACTCAATATCATTTTGGAAATAAATTGTGTGTGTGCGCGCCTTGGTAGGAAATGGAATATTCACTTCTATACTGCATCAGCCACCGAACTGTTGGTCCCCTATGTAACTCGTCTGTAAAGAACTTCGAGCAGCAAAGTTAAGATCTTTTGCCACTAATATCATTAGTTATGGGGGGGGAGGCGTGCAACCGTTTCTACTGTAAGGTCGCACGTCTTCGGTCGAACAAGCAGGCTGGAAAACCCGCCGGGAATCGTACGATTCTCGGCGAGTTAGTGGCCTGTTTGTTCGACAACTACCGAACGGGCCGGTGTGCGCACACTGCCCGTTTGCAGTCATCTGAAGCCTGCCCCTCATTGCAGTCATCGCAAGCCCGCCCCCCTCAGGGGGGTGGGCTTGCGATGATTGCCAGTACGATTTGCTGTCCAAGATGGGCAGATCGTACGATTTTTTTTTAAAATTACTTTACAACCCTCGCAAGACAAAAGTCTTGCGAGGGTTGTAAAGTGGCTGGCCACCTTAAGGCTGGGTTTACACCTGGGTGTTCTTAATAGGCACGTTTTATGCTAGTCTTTTTTAAGCACCATTTTTTGTTCACTCACACACGCGTTCACTCGTTTTTTAACCTCTCTGGCGGTATGATTTAAAAAAAAAAAAAATTTCTATCTTTTTTTTCGTGTTTTTTTTTTTTTTTTTTTTTAACTTTCCCCCCGTTTTTGCCCCCCGGTACGCGGC
>NW_017307586.1:170224-187506 GCF_000935625.1 Nanorana parkeri | reverse complement strand
AGACACAGCGGGGATCACGGAAAAAGGTAAGACCTATGCTGTATTCCCGAGTGTGGCTCGGGGTTACCGCTTTGTTAACCCCGAGCCATTCTCGGGAATACCAATGGATACACGCTGACATGCGCCCCAAAGAAGCTCCTGTACTATTTCGGGCGCAGGGCGTTTTTCGGCGTGACAAATCGCGCTGAAATACGCCCAGATAGGAACCATGCCCATAGGGATTCATAGGATTTCACTGCTTAAGCGTTTTTTTCCAGCGCTGAAAAACACCCAGGTGTGAACCCAGCCTAAGATTTATACAGTCCCGTCGGACAGCAGGACCAATCTGGAGATCTACCTTTTCCTCTGTTGCAATTGACGTATAGCTAAAGCCACATCTTTAGCCAGAGGCTCTAAATAAAGCAAAAACTAAGTCCTGTCCCTGCCCCCCAATCTGACAGGAAATTGAAGGTGCAGCAACAGACTGATTTTGTTGCTCCCATTCTGCTCTCTCCTCCTGTCAGCATGTCCTTTTTGTTAGTACTTGGTTCCTTGTACTTCTTGTCCCTCTCCCAGTCTGAGTTGTTAAGTGGGAGAACTTGCACAATTGGTGGCTGACTAAATACTTTTTTGCCCCACTGTATACATAGTAGTGCAGGTATATCAGCCTCTCGCACTCCTATCTTTTAAACATACACTTAAATGATTTTAATGAACGTATTATTGCACACATTTTTATTTTTATCTGCCCATCCAACTTTAATCATGCAGTAGCCAGTCTTAAACAATGGTGTTTTTGTTCTTTTTAATGCCCTGCAACTGACTTGAGAATTGCAAGAGATAATTGGGTAGTGTTTTACTAAACAAATGGCAATATTGTGCACTTATGGGATGAAAGTGTTTTTGTTGTAGAAAAAGGCTGAAACATTTGTTCTGTAGTTGGAGCTTCAGGATGAGCATTGTGCAGGCTGGAGTGTTATGGGGATTGTTTGTATGGGTGGCAGATGTATGATCCTTTGCCACGTCTGATGATTAGTTTTATATTCAGGGAGTGCAAAATACCTTAAATGATGTCTTTTATTCCGATCGTCTTCTTTCCTGATGTTTTTCATCTGTCCCTCCAGCGCTGCGGCAGCTCTCCGATCCAGCGCTGACTGCTCTGTCCCTCCGATCCAGCGGTGTCTGCATGCGAGTGCACGCGTCCATAGACTTACCTTGCGTCTCTGCTCGTCTCCTGGCCGCGAATTGGAACTGCGCATGCGCCCGACCCAAGATCCTTTGCGGCCGTGCGAGCAGTTCCTGATTCTCGGCGCGGGAGCGCGCAGCGATAACAAGGCTAGCAGTAGATATAGGCAAAAAAAACGGAGGGTTTAGAACCCCTTTAACTAATAAGAGAAATGTATCTTATTTGTGTATCACGCAGAGAATCCTCTCTGAATTCATGCTGACTGGAGGGTGGCTACTTTTGTTCCCCATGGTCCCTTTGTGTGTTCTGAAATAGCCACTGCTCCAAGCTCACTCCTGTGATGGACTACAATGTCAGTACAAATTAGTTAACAAAACATGAGACTGTAATCCATCACAGGAGTGAGCTTGCAATGGTGGCTACTTTACAACACACAGGGACTATGGGGGACAAAAGTAGCCACCCTCCGGAAGGAAGGACAGTGTCAGCACCAGTTCAGAGATGATCTACAGCTGAGTGATGCACAAATAAGATACATTTTTGTTCATAGTTCAGCTCCTTTCACATGGCCAGTCCAATCGGGTCCGCCTGTTAATTTTCATGAATGCCCAATGTAAGTCCTATAGGCGTCCCATGTATAAACGGATAGGCGTCCCGTTTACACCCAATTACCTTTGACTCCGGCCAGGTCAGGAAAATCAAACAGATCAGGGATCTGTTTCCCCCGGACTGGATTATGCTGGATTGCGGGAAATCTGATGTTAATGGATGTATGTCTGTTTGCATCATATTCCCCATAGGCACACATGGGGTCCGGCAATTGCAGTGGTGACATCCGCTCCTTGCTGCAGTAAGCAGGAGGGGATCCCTGCATGGATCCTCCCCTGATCAGCCTGTGTGTACTTGTAATTATTATTATTATTATACAGGATTTATATAGCGCCAACATTTTGTGCAGCGCTTTACAATATAAGGAAGACATGACGATTACAATACAATTCAAGAGAAGATGGTAAGAAGGGCCCTGCCCCTGAGGGCTTACAATCTAATACTGTAGTATTTTTAAGATTTACTCGCGTTCAGTGTCCCTTGAAGACAAAATTACAGATATGTATATCAATGTTCTGGCAAAATGATGTCGCACACCATAATATAGAAGATAAATGGATACAAAGGTGGACACTTCATTTGGACTTTAAATGTTTATTATTGGTTCAACACCACTGTGACCTGATTTAACCAGTTGACATCCGCGGTGTTAAACCCCCTTCCCATGCAGGCCATTTTTCAGTATTCAGCGCTGCGGTACTTTGACTGACATTTATTCCGTCATGCAGCGCTGTACTGAAATGAATTTTATACCCTTTTTTGGGGACAGAGCTTTCTTTTGGTGGTATTTATTCACCACTGGGGGTTTTATTTTTTTACTATATTAAGGAAAAATTTCCGAAATTAAAAAAAAAAAACAGTTTCCCCTATATTAAATGATAAAACATTTATTATTACCCAATTTTTTGGTAAAATATAAAAGATTGTCACCTGTGGACCCCAAAAGAAGCTGATGAAGCAGAGATCTGCTTCATCAGCTTCTTCTCTCTGGCTATAGCAGCCAGATGACTGACAGGTGAATGCGGAAGTGATGTAATACACATCACTTCTGCATTCACAGCCTGGACGGAGATCAGCAAGGAGCTGATCTCCCGTCCTCCTCCTCCTGACGCCCTCGGTGCCGGTCCCGGGATCCAAGATGGGGCAGCGGATCCCGGGATTCAAGGTGAGGGGTCAGGGGGGATGGGGCAGCGCCGACCGGGCGCGGGGAGGGGGGGTGCCGCGAACGAGCACATATAGGCGATCGGCGGGCTATGGACCCGCTGATCGCCTATATGTGAAACACCCGGTAACGGGTGTGTGCAACGGTCGGGTCTTTTCTGCCCGTGCGTGCCCGAGCCGAAAAAAATTGCCGTCTGGAGACGGCAACCCGCAAATGCAGCAGTGCCGTCCGTCCGTTTTTTTACTACGGGCGGACGGCAAGAGGTTAAACAATAACTATACATTGTAGCTTAGGGGTTTTGTGGAAGAGCTGCCATCTAGAAAGTGATTGTATCCAGTGTAAGGAGCACAAGAATTGTATTCCAGAGCAGTGGGAACATGGCCATTCATCTTCCAGTCTATACAACATATTGTTGGAAAAGGCCCAGTAATCTCTTCAGTGTCTGTTGCCAACCTCTAAACATGGTATATGATCTATCATCGAATGGGCAGCCATTTTGTGGGTGTTATTAGAACTGAGGACTACTTTAGGAACAAACTTCATGTGGCTACTTCTCTTCATAGGAGCGGTGTGGGTGACAGGAGAGCTAAGTATTGACATGTATTGTTCGGGACAGTTTTTATTTGAGATTACAAATTGTTGATGGTTGCTTTATAGGAATGCAGTCACTTGGTCCTTCCTGGGCAAAGGCCCCCCGATCCCTCCTACTCACCTTGCCTGCGCTCCCACTCCTTTACCTGTAGCAGTTGGTGCTGAAGTCTGTTGAGTGAACAACCTAATAATCTAATACGCTGTGTACAGAAATATATAGTTTTGTACACCCAGTATAGAAGTCTGGGCTGTTCACACAGCTGTGCCTTGCGGTGTTTAAAAAAAAACCCCAGACAAATCTGAATTGGGGGCTGTAATGTCTGAAGCGTTCACAGTGGTATGCATGTAAACATCTGTGCTGACGTTTACATTTGTACACTATACATAGACCCAATTAGCCGCTGCTGCTTATCAGGGTTGACATGTAAATAACAACAATGTGTAGCCAGTGTTGCTGATTACACACTGTTGATGTGTACATGTCATTCTGTGCCCACAGGTAGACTTCACTAGTGGAAAGTAGTATAGACCGGTGTGAATGGGTCCTACAGGGACAGGTGGGGAGGGGGCTCTGCAGGAACCCTGGGAAGCCTGACCGTGTCTCATAATGGGAATTTCCAGAGTGCAGTAGATTTTTGTTAGAAGTTGGAGTCATTGAAGGGCAGTCTACAATCTCATCACATAGATGAGGACTTGTATGGCAGCATTCCAGGAAGATTTCAGACCTCCTGAAGGCACTGTCTGTTGTATGAGATCATGGAGGTGTGTGTGTGTGTGTGTGTGTGTGTGTGTGTGTGTGTGTGTGTCCTGCCCTACATATGTCCTGCCCTACATATGTCCTGCCCTACATATGTCCTGCCCTACATATGTCCTGCCCTACATATGTACATCTCTATATTATAATAGGATATGGTGCTGTGGTCGTTCTTTGTAACCCTAGTAAATGACTCCTTTAGGCCCTGGTCACACCTAGGCGACACCTTTTTTGCACGTATCTGCACACGTTTTCGCTTCATAATTTTACTTGTTTTTCTGTGTGTTTTGCAGGTGTTTTCATGCATACATTGAGTTTCAGGTTTTTGTGAGCAGGTCACATTGTAAATGGCGAATGTGCTCAAATAATTTCTTGTTTCCTATTGAGTCTGAGGACAAAACCTGCTGTAATCTGCTAGAAAGAAGCTCATGTACTTCTTTCCAGTGACAGGCGTTTTCCTGCATGTGGTGTGAACGGGGCCATAGAAATAAATGGGAGATCTCTGGAGAGTCCAGAAAACCATGCCGATGTCATTTATTCCAAGGTACGGGTCCAGTGTTCTCTCTCACTCGTTTTCAGTGACAGTCGGAGTGTGTTGATGATCTGTTGTGGAGTCGTGCAGGGAATGATGTCGGGGTGTAGTTGGTGCCACATGCCTTGTCTGTATAGCATGTTTGGTGGGGATGTGTGCAGGCTCCGGGGATAACGAGGATCACGCTGTCTGGCGGTGTAGGAGGCGATAAGATAAGGATGGCAGCGGGGTGTGTAGCGGGCAGAGCCCAGCACTGGTTGCTTATATGCTGTGTGCACGTTGGAGTGCGCTTTAGCCAATCGGCGCGGGTGGGCGGAGCTTCCGGTTGATGGTGGATTGATAGATCAGCACGCTGCTGCTGCTTGTTCAGAGCTTCACACACAGGAGTGTCGGCAATCGGCCCCGTTGATTTCAGCACTTGTGGTCGCCACAGCTCTCTTGTGTCAACATGCCAGCTCTAAGGTAACCTCCCCCTTCATGTTTACCTGCCAACCATTGTCACTTGCTCGCCTGTCTGCTCTGTCATGTCATCTCTGCTGATGTGGACAACTTTTCCATGCACATGCATTTATCTGCCAGCTCTGTATGTCTCATGTCCTCACACAGGACACATTCTTTTATATTATGTGTGTGGTTTTTTTTTTTTTCCCCTGATGTTCAGGTGAATGGACCTGAACCCTGCAAGTGAACTGTCCCCATAACACAATCGGCTCACATGTGAGGGGAAATACTGGTTTGGTGACCATATGGGTAAAAACATGACAGTGACTTTTAGCCAGTCTGGTGAAATAGGTTTGTGCTTACTGACCCCCCCCCCACCCTCCTTCTTTGCTACAAATCTATCAAGGTGACAATGCTGCCCAAGCACCTGTTGTACTCCCATGCTTTGACCTGGCGGTGGGATTTGTCAGCCTTGTGTACAGAGAAAGTGGACTCTGGCATTTGTCAATATTTAAAATTTACTGAACCGTTGCTTAATGTCATATTTAAACCTGTGTGACGTTTGGCAGTAAGCAGGCTTTGAATATTTTGGTGGGTAACCCTTTGTGGTCTCTTTCAGTGCTCTTTAACACTATGTTCTGCAGTGTAGTTCTCATTTCCTTGCTAGAGGGAATGATGCTGGTTTATTTCTGGGACACAATCCAACCTGCTTTGCCCAATTGACTTATTCATTGACACAGTTACAATGTTCTTGTGGCAGTTCCCTCCAATGACACTGCATAGGCAAGAATGATTTTTTAAAGGCATTCTGCAGCTCATATGACTTTCAAAAGATTTTTGTTTTTTTGTCAAGTCACGGTTTACGGTCTTACTGTTATCTTAAAACCGCAGCCACTGCAGAAGGCATTGTTGGATGCTTGTGTTTAATACTGCAGAATTCTAGAAATGTAGAATATAGGAACCTTGCAGGAGGTAGCTGATCTGTCTAAAGCTGATCTCTTTAACTAGACAACTTTTGCTCTGTGTACACAATACGCAGTGTAGTGTGTACACAATATGCAGTGTAGCTCGATAGGAGCAGTTATTGCGTTCTGCTCATTTGCAGTTTGGATGTTTAATTTAGTGCTGCAGGTAATGCAAAATCGTGTGCTTTTATGGCCTTATGTCTTCCTCTTTTATCCTATAGAAAGGCAACCTTGACATTCCAGCTGTTGTAGAACTACATGTCCCATGAGGCATTGGAAGACTGACAGCCAGAGGCTTATACTAGATGGGATTTGTAGCTTCATCATAGCTGGGGTGCCGATGTTGCCTGTCTCTACCCTAAAGTATTAGGAAGACATACCTATAATGTTGTGAAGAGAAGCTTAACTTGTGTGTCTGCAGTGCTTGTTAATGGATGGAAGTGTGCATAGCTGTGTGGTGCTGAATCACCATTTGGCTTATAAAGCATTTCAAAAGTCCGGTCCAAGCAGGATATTTTTGGATGCGGACCCCAGCGTTCTGCCGAGTGCCTCTAATTTTCACCTAGGCATTTGTCTAGTGTGGTTGGGCACCCTGCCTACTAAGCTCCTGTAGTTGTTGGCATCCATGTCCCCCGCATGGTCAAGTGTTTGAGCTTTTGAAAGCACACCATTATGTTCCTAGTGTGAGTACCGCCCTTTGTAGTTTTCAGAGAGGCAATTTTGCATCGGATTCTATGACAAGAGACTGCAACCCTACAATGGACATACCAGGAAAAGCTTGTGGAATTGGACTGCAATGCTTATATAAAGACTGAGGTAAACTGAGTGGACTTAGACACAGCTGCACCAATTCCTGCAATGAACAGTACATGTGTATCATAGGATTACGTTGTAGATGATGCTAAGTTTCCCCATGGGTTACAGGCGTTGTGGTGTAACATAGTTTGTGCCCTTTCCACACTGTTGCTTACTGGAATCATTCAGATGTTATATATTCTTTCCAATTCTAAAAAGGTTGCTGGGTAATCAGTCATATTTCTAATTTTGGTTGATTTTTTTTGAGTCTCCGAATAACCTTTTGTTAAATTTGCTTTGGCTGCCTTTTGACTATTTTTGTTGCTTTTGATTGGCAAAACCGTTTTCAGTTTTACCTTCATCGCGCTGAGATGTATAAACTGGCTCAGAAGTCAAGGCACTAGAATAAAGATATGGTGTAGTGGAGTGACCTCCAGCACAGACTTCACGTTATAGAAGTAAATTGTGAATATTCTGTAAAATTGCATTTTGAAATGGGGTCACCCGATCCTGCTGCTCTGCTTCCTATTTGGAAAGATGCAACCTAGAAGGAAGGATGACTGCGGAGGTTCTGCTGTGTGATGCAGTCGCTTTGCTTTGCAAAATCTGTCGGTCAGCCTCTGTAGCCGGAGGAAGAGGTGCTGATGTCACTGAAGGGTTTTCGCCTTCATATACCCAACGTTGCAATTAAAATGGCAGTGCCGTTGTGTTGCTGCATGGCTTTTTCTGCGCTGAAATGCATGCAAATAAAATCCCTTACATTCCTAAGGGGGCAGTTCGCACAGAATTGCATGTAGAAACACAACTGTCGCTTGAAATAGACCCTGAGCTTCTGTTGTCGTGCTGATCACCTTGTTTTGCTCCATAGATTTCAATGGAAACGCGCGATTCCGTGCAGTTTTTATTGCACGTTTCAGCAGCTGAGCCTGCTTCTCATTGGACAACTGAAAAATGCGCTGTTATAAACAGAAAACACCTGAAATACGCGCTGAAACGTGCAAAGAAACCATGGTGTGAATGGGGACTTAATGCCTTGTATATGAAAATGCTGGCTGCAGAGCAGTAATGTTAAGATAATAAATTATTGGTTGCAACAATTTATTGCTACAGCTAAAAAAATAGAAGTATTATTTGGGATTACTTGAAATCTGGGTCAAATTCATCCTTGCAGAGGAGAGTGCCGGCTATCACGGAGCAAGGGATAAGGTAAGTGAAGCTGCATTTGTTGTGTTCAAAAAGAGACGTCACGGCACTCCAAAAACTGGTGTCAATTCTTTTTCATTAATCAACATCAAATAAACATCTCAGAACAACTCCTCTAACACATTTCATGCATACTTGTGCTTAACAATTGCCCTTTTAGATAAGCTCACGTATGTGTGGAAAGCGTTGAGTTGGTCTGAGATGTCTTCTGGATGTTGTTGGATGAAAGAATTCACACCAGTTTTCCATGGAGCGCCGTGACTTCCCTCCATGAATAAAAGTGTGTTGCTGGTGGAGAGCCAGCCGTGCACCCAGTGAGCGGAGTTGTATTGGACCGTCCTGGAGCAGCACCTGTTTTGGCTATTTCAGCTGCATTTTAAAGGGACACTAAACTCAGGAGTTAAAAGAAAAGTGAGGAGTGATTTCCACTCATCCTCAGAGTTAGAGCCGATGTGTGACATTGAATCGGTCACAGGTCAGCTCTATTGATCGGGAAGTGAGCAAACACATACCATCTCTCGCTCACTTCGCGATCATCTCCCTGCAGAGAGTGGTGACCATCAGGCACCGCTCCCCACAGGGATTCCTCCCTCCCCTCTCCGATCCTCCAGCGCTGAGTGGAGTAACGGACGGGTGAGGGGGCGGGTACAGCTGTCTCTGCCTTTTAGCTGGGCAGTGCTCGCTGTCAATCATCCAGCTGGGTGGATCTCGACAGTATTGTCTGAAACCGTCTTGGCTGCGGCGCTCAGTATATAGTTCCTGTATTAAGATTATATTCCATCACGGAAGTGAGCTTTGTGTCGGCACCAATTCAGAGATGATTTGAGGTTCTACAGCAGAGTGATGCACAAATAAGATGCATTTAACCATTGTAGTATGGTGTGAGCGGTCACTGCATTAGCAGTTTTAAAGTCTTCCCAGAGTTCTGCCTAAACTGTGTTGGTCACGATGCATACTATGCATGCATTTCCCCCGCCCCTGGGGAAGGGGTATATGTGCAGAGGCTGTGTAATCACATGAATGCAGAATTAAGCATCTGAAAAAGTACACAACATTTATTTTTTTAATAAAGAAAATGTGATTTATAGTAAACATTTGCTGTATTTAGAATGCGCTTTTGTGGTTGTGTGTTCATAAATACTTCAACTTATTTGAAGTATTTTATTCAGTCTTGTACCCCCCGGCAGACAGTAGAACCAGGTAATGTTATTCCTGTGACCACACTGCAAAGTACACTGTAGTTGAGAAATACAGTGTGGCTTAGGAACAAACTCAGCCTGACTAGACAGTAGGAGCAGCTACATGTTAATGAGGTCATCGCTCTGCTCTATCCTTCCATCAGAAATTAGTGCAACCTTCAAATCGGATGTCTCGGCACTCACTATCCTGGTTCTACGTTTTGGGGCACATCCCTCAAACATCTCATTTAAGGAGGCAACTGTTGTGTGTATGGCATCAGTTTCTGCTTACCTGGATTTCTTGGTATAAGTATTGATGGTCAGAGCAAAATCTACTGTGGTTTCATAGAAACTAACCGCGTTATTGATTAAAGGGTGAAGAGTTTGGAGAAAGCAGGAGAAGTGAACAACCTAGGACAGTGGTGGCGAACCTATGGCACGCGAGGCCCTTGCAAAACAGGTAAGCAGGAGAGGGGGCAATGTTTTAATCATTTTTATTAGTAGTTCTGTGGGTAATGTTTGTGTTTTTAATAAGTGCGTGTATGTGTTTTATTGAGTTTATAAGTGCCCATTCATACTGGGCATTTTATCGTGCGATTTCTGCCGCAAGAAGTCTCCATCTAATGATTTTCAATGGAGCTGTTTTAATGTACAGCTTCATGTCGCCCGTCGCTCGTGCAGGACCCTTTTTTCCCGCGAATGTCGCACGATTTTTGCATGCAGCCCGACGGTGAAGGTCGCGCGATCGGCATTGGAACGTCGGCTGAACAGTCGCGCTATCCCGGCTGCATGGAAATCCGCCCAGGTGAGTGTCGCTCAGTGTGAATGGGGCCTTAATGTTTGAATATGCGGGTTTCTCTATTTTGCCTAAATCAGTGATGTTGATCGTTTCTTAAACCCGAGCGCCCAAACTGCAATACTAAACTTATTTTCAGCGCTGGCACTTAGAGATAAATTTGATTTTGCATCGCAGTTTGGGCGCTCGGGTTCAAAAAGGTTCGCCATCAATGATCTAGGACAATATAGCTGATATGGAAACATTCTCCAATTCAGCTCACTTTCCTGTTCAGGTATGTTCTAGATTGCTCACTTCTCCTGCCTTCTCCAAACGCTTTACTCCTTTTGTGAATAACCCCGCAAGGGATCTGAACATCAAACACTGGAAGTCTGGTTAATCAGCCCCTGAAGACTGAGTCATTTTACAGGGGCTAGATGTTGGATCTGCTGCTCTACTGACATTTATTAGATCATTTTTATATAGGGTGTATGATCTGTAGTAAAGTACTTCTTCTTTTGTCTCTGTCCTTAATTCCTTCACCTATATTCAGTGTTGACGATTGGCTTGATTAATGTCTTTAGCATCACTTCACTTCTGAGTCTTGGCTTCTAAAGCTCTCCTGGAATCGCACATTTCTCAATGATACAAGGATAACTGCCCCCATAGTATTCTCTGCTTGAGGGTGGTGGCACTCTTGAAGTAACTGAATATAATAAAGTGAAATTACTTGCTCTTGCATTAGTTTCACTATAGAGGGTTAGGAAGATTGGTCTAAGTCTGTTCAGTTTGTCACTTTTACAGTACCGTGCAGATTGTAACTGAACACCTTACTCCAGTGTGTATTTATAGGTGCTAATTTCATGTTTGTACTAAGATTTTTGTTTTGTTTTATAGAACACCCCCTCACCATCTTTATAACATAGTGGGGGTGTTTTGTAGTCCATAGAGAGAACTGGGATAATTGCTAATACCAGTGCTGCAGAGGCAAAGTGTACAAGGATGTTACCGGCTTTTTTTTTTTTTTGTGGCAGGATCAATGGGTATCTTAAAGGAGAACTATGAGGTGAGTGAAAAATCACTTAGCCGACCTGTGACAATGAAACAGTCACAGGTCGGCTCAATAGATTGGGAAGTGAGCGAACACATAGCGTCGCTCGCTCGCTTCTCGATCTATCCCTGCAGAGAGCCGTGACTGTCACTCATGGCTCCCTGTAGGGATCCCCCCCTGTCCGATCCTCCAGTGCTGACTGGCGGAACACATGGGGGAGGGGCAGGTACAGCTGGCTGTGCCTTTAGATAGGCAGAGCCAGCCGTCACTCATGCAACTGGGTGGATCTCGACAGTAATGTCGGGATCCGTCCCGGCTGCGGCGTCACAGTATACCACGAACTGTAGCTCGCGGTATACTGAGCTTAGGGTGACGGGAGGACGCTAGTTTGTGTCCTCCCGTTACCCTTAGGAGAACTACGGGGAAAAGCCCTGACCCCATAGTTTTTTCCTTTTTAATGTATTAAACAGATGTACTGATGCTTTCAATGATTACCAAGCAGAAGGAAGCAAATAAGAGTTCATGGTTGGCGTTCACATACACTTTAACTAAATTACATAACTTTTTCCAAGAATTTTCTCTTGCAGATGCTTGGCAAAAACAGTATTGTTAATCTAACTTTCCATTCTAGTATAGTGAATGCCAACTGATTGCACTGCCCCTACGGGCTCACCTCGCATTGGTTGCCCCATTCTTCCCTTGTTGCATGGAAGCTGCACCGATTTAAAAAAACAAACAAACAAAGATTGCTGCTATTTCTGGCTTAGCCTCTGCCAGGTTATTTGAATGATGTCCATTTGCTGGCATTCTGGGAATCTACTCTTTAGTGCACCATATACATTCTACACTATGGCCTTGCAGCAGATTTTCTTTTGCCGAAGGTTTTATCGGAAAAGAAACCTACAGATAAGTCACCCCAAAAGCAAAATGGGCAGCATAGTGGTTAGCACTGGGGGTCCCTGGTTCAAATCCCAGTCAGGGACACTAGCTGGAAGGAGTTTGCATGTTCTCCCTGGGCTTGTGAGGGTTTCCTCCAGGCACTCCAGTTTCCCCCCACACATCAGACATGCTGGAATGTTAATTTGGCTCCTGTCTAAATTGGCCCTAGTGTGCGTGTGAGATAGGGACCTTGTAAGCTCCTTGAGGGCAGGGATGGATGTGAATGGGCACTATGTAAAGCACTGTGTATATTGTTTGCGCTATATAAATACCAATAATTAAAATGGCATAGTCATTGCAGAATTTTTTTGATGAGAAAATACCGTTTGCAGCAAAGCTCGCTACATCTCTATAATCGGCGTTCATAGATAGAGTTGTACTAAATTCTTTAGAGGAAGAACTACTGGCAGGCGAGTCTTACATTGGAGAAAATACATGCTGTGAAAAATATAGAGCTTTCTCTGCCTGCTGGCAATCTTCTTAGTATTATAAACTGAGGACAAGATAACCGTTTCAGTGACCTTTTGGTAGCCCAAAAGCTGAACTGAGACTAGACTGAATCGCAATTAAATACCACATACAAGTCCTTAGGCATCATATGTCCTTTTTCTTGAGACATTCCATTGAAGCAGCCAATCAGATTTCAGCAACTAAGCATGTCTTGTGTTTCCATGCATTTTGGTGCGTTTAGAGATTCAAATCAATTCCTGGACACACCTGATTTGTATTTTTTTTCTAAACACAGCTAAACTGGATGTTGATAAAAGCATCTGGCCTGCATGGGAAGGGGGTTTAACACCGCGGATGTCAACTGGTTAAAATCTTCAAAGGCTTAAACTCCTCCTTTCCACGTGTGAGGCTCTGTAATATTCCTTGTTCCAAAATCCGGCAGTAACAGTCCTTGGAATCGTACAGGCGCCCATATGGTAATCCATTAAATTGAGGCTGATGTGATGCACAGAAGTAAAATACCGTGGACTGCGTCTTATATTTGCGCTGGTTTTACTGGAGAAAGAAACTACACATTTTAGTACTAATGAATTCAGAGCTGATGCTGCATCGTAGTCTGTAATCCACGGGGGACTGCTGTGGATTGCGGTTCAGCAGTTTTTGTGTAAACCACTTGATAACGCTTTGCCATTAGTTGTAAATAGATTTCTGAGCTCTGTTGTGATAAAACAAGTCCTGAAACTTGAATTCAATATCTGGAATATCTAGACTGGGTCTTAAAAAGAAGTTGTTTTGGAAAGAATTGTTTGTGAGCCTTGGACTTGCCTGACATACGTTTTTTTTTTTTTTTTATATGTGAGCTCCCAGCTGTGGAAATTCGGTGGGTATAGCCATCTGGTTTGATTTTTTTCTTTCTGATGTGCATTTCCTGTGACTGCTGTAATCCTGCCCCTGAGTGTTGTTTTAAGTGAATACAATATTGGAGCATCTGTGTAAGCTCTGGCATCCAGGCCCTGTTTGGCTGTACATACAATTTATTATACATCTATATTCTAACTTTTTATTTATTTTTTTTAAAGTGAGGAAAAGTAAAAACCTTTTTTTTATTTGGGTTTTGTTTGATTTTTTTTTTTTTTCTATATTGCCGTATCTGTCTCTACAGATTAACCCTCTTCATTTTTGTCCTAGTGACCATTGTTCAAGTGAATGGAAAATTAGTTGTCATAGAAACAAGGTGAAAGGAAATCAAAAATGCCAATGGGGTCACCTGTTGTAGTGACGATGTCTACGAGTGGCTATTCTCTCTCCCTTTTTTCTCTTCATTCTCTTTTTGCCTCTGGGAAAGGATGTGAGGGCAAACACAGTTGAAATAAAATCTGACAAGGGTCTTACACTTTCATACTTTCTCATACTAAAAAGTTAGGAATCTACATACAGCTTAAGGGTAAAGGAAAAGTATTGAGTGTGCGAGAGACATAGGGAATCTGCATTTCTGCATTTATTTTTTGTACGTGTTGAAAACAAAATCCATAATGTCAGAAATGGTACTTTGATAGCAGTAAGGTTTAAAAGTTGCATCTTTGTAAGAATTGCTTGTGTTTCTTTACCTCTGGGGGATATTTGCAAGTCCAGTGCACAGAAGCTGGATCATGTTGCAGCAGAATGAGTTCAATGCTGATCAACAGCTTACCCATCTTTGAAGTATGCTGCTCTTAAAGGGAAATCTGTAATCAAGAACAGTATTGTGATGGCATAAGGAGGTGGATATTGGCTGCATGTTTGCAGTAATATCCCTTAAGGTGCCCATACACCTTGCAATTACTGGATGCATATTTTCGTCCGATCGAATCTGTGCAATGGTGGGGCCGCCGTACGAAATCGTACGGCGGCACCACCATGCACCATCCATTGCACAGTTCAATTAGAGTTTGTTGGCAGAATTACCTAGACGAATTTCGTTAAGTGACGGCACGAATTTCCGTTTGCGCATGAGCAGTGCTAATCATGCAATTTTTTGACTCTAAAACGCCAGCAACCTTGTCAATTTCATACAATTCAACAGAAGTTTTGTAGCCTGCTGGAAAGTCAAGTCGTACGATTGTACAGTATTTGTGGTTGTACACTGCCCATCAACCTTGGAAATATCGGACGAAATCGCAAACGAAAATTGTACATAAGTGTAAGGTGTTCGGGCACCTTTTTAGAAAGGAAATGGAACCACAGAAGTTCATATTCAGATATCTGTATTTTTGTACATACACGTGCTGTCGGCAATACACACCTTTTAGGGGTACTTGCTGTAATGCCTGTACACTCGGACACCCCCAGTTGCCAGGGTTAATTATAAGGAATTTCTGTTGACCCAACGTCCTAACCTGGATGCCTCTCACTGACCCTATACAAAGACAGGACAATTTTTAATCTTCACAGTCAAAGTATTATAACTCGGCCAAGAGTGTGGTTGCAATATATAAAAACATTGGCACACTAAAATGGCCACCTCTGCTCTCCCCTCCAATCAGCAAGCAAGATTTGTTACATTCAAGGCATGGTGCAATGCAGTAAAACCTAACTGAATTTGGGTGCTGCCCTTCTCTCTCACACATTGAGCTGAACTTTAGAAATAAATTTAAGGTAACACTAAACTCAGGAGCTAAATCTTAAGGCTGGGTTCACACCTGGGAGTTTTTCAGCACTGATCGAAGCGCTGAAAAACGCTCGGCAAGTGGAATCCCTCTGGGCGTATTTCAGCCCGTGGAAACGCGCTGAAAAAGCCCTACGCCCAAACAAGTACAGGAGCTTCTTTGGGGCATTTTTCCGCCCGTATCCATTGGTATTCCCAAGTGTGGCTCGCGGTTAACAACACTCGGGAATACAGCACAGGACTTACCTTGTCTGCGATCCCTGCTGTGTCCTCCGGCCACTTCCGGGTTCTGTCCCTTGCGAGCGGCCGCGTCGCAGGGGGGCAGAACCGGTGGGAAGTTTGAAAGTTTAAAAAAAACGAAAAAAAGATAGAGAAAAAAAAAATCATACCGCCAGGGAGATATAAAAACGAGTGTCGAACGCGCGTTTCACTGAACGAGAAAACTTGCTGAAAAACACGCCTATGGTATGCCCAGGTGTGAACCCAGCCTTATAATGTATCCAAGTACCTTTTTTTTTAAAATTAAAAACAAAAATTTATTTTATTTGTTTATCACTTAGCTGTAGATCCCCAAATCATCTCTGATCTGGTGCTGACACTGTCCTTCCTTCTGGAGCGTAGCTAATTTTGTTCCCCATGGCCCCTGTGTGTGTTGTAAAGTAGTCACCACTCCAAGCTCGCTCCTGAGTTTAGTGTCATTTCGAAGTATTTTTAATGACTTCATAGGCTGATTAAATCTGGTTCTTTTGTATCGGTCTTCATATATTTATGCTCTCTAAATGCATTTAATGAGTAAGATTGTCTGTTAGTACATTATTCATATTACAGTTTGTGTTTTGACCACTAAAATGTGTGACTGACATGTTGCTAGATGACCTATGACAAACCAGAAGGAAATCATCCAGGTTTTCCTTGTTTATTACTCCTGATCTAATTACTTCCAGTGCCTCCCCTGCAGTCTAGCCAGTTGGTTGAGCACAAAGTGTGGAAAGATAACAGGATGGGATAGTGTTTTGTCGGCAACCCCCCCCCCCACTCTGATTCCAGTTTTTGGACTAGTGGAGTTTATAGTTGCTACAAATACATATGGGGACAAATAATAAAGGTGGTTTATGATTCGTTGCGGCTTGAGTCTTAGCATGTTCAGTATTTTCTGTATTTTCTACATCACAAAAATTTTCAAACAAGAAATGGGTCAGTAATGGTGAAAAGATCGGCTTCAGCAAGACCACAGTTAACTTTGGCAACTAGTTCTTTGTTCTCTGCTTGCCTTTTTGGACACTGCTTCATAGTTCAGGTCCTCAAACCACCTCTCGCATATAGCTGAGCACTCAAATACTGCGAGAATGTGCCCCAACCCATTGCAGGGATGAAATCTTTTGTCGGGTTTCGTGTACCCCTGGAGCAGTAAGGGAACAGCTATATAATTTTTCACCCCTCTCACCCTGAAGTGTCAGATGCAGCCACAGCGACAAGCTTGCTCCTGTGATGGACTACAATCTTAGTGTAGTTTACTCATTTGTATTAGGATTGTACTGCATCACGGAAATTAGCTTGGAGCGGTGATTACTTTACAACACACCCAGGGACCACGGGGAACAAAAGTAGCCACCCTCCAGATGGAAGGACAGTGTCAGCACCAATTTCAGAGATATTCTGAGGATCTATAGCCGAGTGATCCACAAATAAGCTACATTTTTGTTAATCATTAAGGTACTTGGATGCATTTTTAGGACTCCACTCCTGAGTGTAGTCTTCCTTTAAAAAAGGTAATTGTAAGCACTCCAAAAATGTCTGTTTTAATGCAGCCTTTTTCAACCACTGTGCCGCGGCACACTAGTGTGCCGTGAGATATTTTCGGGTGTGCCGTCAATAAATCGTTAATTTCTTTGATCGATCAAAATTATTTTGATCGATCAAAGTTACTCACCTCTCCGCCGGCTTCCGGGACTTCCGTCGGAGATCCGGTGACGTCACGGACATCGACGTCACCGGACTCCTCCCCCCTTCCCCGAGTGGCTCTGTCGG
>NW_017307586.1:126834-167648 GCF_000935625.1 Nanorana parkeri | reverse complement strand
TACGTCAGTGCAACAGTTTGAATTTAAAACGTATTTGTGTGAAGTGTGAAGTTAAGTCATGGATTGAACAGAAATATGAACAATTATAAAATACTTTATTATTTCATAATAAAGTAATTATAAAATAATTTATTTGTGTTTTATTTGATTCCTATTCAAGAGAATTACTTTATATATAGTCAATATAGGCACAGAGGTAAAATTTTTTAACATTTTCTAATGGTGGTGTGCCTCGTGATTTTTTTCATGAAAAAAGTGTGCCTTTGCACAAAAAAGGTTGAAAAACACTGGTTTAATGTACAGAATATACTGGGGTAATTGCAGACTTTTTTTTTTTTTTAATGACCCACAAAGGTGTAAATGGCTTTAAAATCTTAAAATTATAATGGGGCTTCATTTCCCAGACCACATTTTTCCTTTTAGACCGCTCCTATTGCAGTATGTGTCTGGAAATGGGGCAAGGATAAGGCGCAACATTTCTGGGATAGGAAAACTGTGGGCACATTCTTAATTCTTTGAGTGTGTGTGAAGGCAAAATGGGAAGAAAGACACATTTTCAACACGTGCTCATTTTCCCATGATTCATTGCTTTAAACAATGTGGCAGTATAGATGTGCCAGAATGATAGTTTACTCCTTTTCTCTTTTGACACGACAACACAACTCTTAATTCCTAAAATCATGGTTTTTAGCCCTACCTACTTCATTTTTGATCGATTGCCAAACCGCTGTAACAACTATCTATTTAGCAGACCAAAAGGGAGCAAATAAGTTAATTGTTGGCCATTACATGCTCTAACCAGTTCCTGCCAGAGGTCATTAATGCCTAAATGGCCAGGGCAAGTTTAGCAGAATTGGCATGTGTTACAGGCTGAAGGTTGTTTTGTTTTTTTTGTTTTTTGGCCTAATGAACCCTATGGCCTGTGTGTGATCGATAGTGATGACATTATTGTGAACCACACTTTGTAGTTGCCGATTGTCAGTGGGGACACGAACAGTGACAGATTGAGTCAGCAGCCGTGCGAAGCTTCATCTGCTAGCTCTTAAAGGGGAAACGTTTATGAATGTAAAGACCATAAAGTCACTCGCACTCCGTTTGTAGATATTCAGTCAATAAAGGAGATTAACTGCTATCTACAAACAGAGTGCCAGTGACTTTTTATGGTATTTGCATTTGATGTGCGGAGGCATCCGCCGTCACTTTCGGCACCCCCCAGTTTTTCGTTTTGGGCTCTTTCCGGTCAGGAGTGCGATGGGATCTAGTACATTCTGATGAGTCTATAAATGTGCATCATGCTAGGGGACGTTCTTTCACAGATTGTGGGTTGGCAGCGGTGAAGCAGCTACGTTGCATTGAGTACAATGATGGAATCAAAGGTTGGCTGTGCAGAAGTACATTAGATTGCCAAAAGTATTGGGACACCGGCCTTTATATGCACATGAACTTTAATGGCATCCCAGTCTTAGCCCATAGTGTTCAATATTGAGTTGGCCCACCCTTCGCATCTTTAACAGCTTCAACTCCTCTGGGAAGGCGTTCGCAAGGTTTAGGAATGTGTCTATGGGAATGTTTCACCATTCTTCCAGAAGCACATTTGTGAGGTCAGGTACTAATGTTGGACGAGAAGGCCGGGCTCACGGTCTCCGCTCTAAATTATTCCAAAGGTGTTCTATCGGGTTGAGGACAGGACTCTGTGCAGGCCAGTCAAGTTCCTCCACCCCAAACTCGCTTATCCATGTCTTTATGGATCTTGCTTTTGTGCACTGGTGCGCAGTCAGGTTGGAACAGGAAGGGGCCATCCCCAAAACTGTCTGGAGCATGAAATTGTTCAAAATGTCTTGGTGTGCTGATGCCTTAAGAGTTCCCTTCACTGGAACTAAGGGGCCAAGCTCAACCCCACACCATAATCCCCCCTCCACCAAACTGTACACTTGGCACAATACAGTCAGGCAAGTATTGTTCTCCTTGCAACTGCCAAACCCAGACACGTCCATCGGATTGCCAGACAGAGAAGCGTGATTAGTCACTCCAGAGAACACGTCTCCACTTCTCTAAAGTCCAGTGGCGGCGTGCTTTACACCACTGCATCCGCCGCTTTGCATTGCACTTGGTGATGTAAGGCTTGGATGCATCTCCTTGGCCATGGAAACCCATTCCATGTAGCTCTCTACGCACTGTTGTTGTGCCAATTTGAAGGCCACATGAAGTGTGGAGGTATGTAGCTATTGACTCTGCAGACTTCTGTACACTTTGTGCTTCAGCATGCGCTGACCCCGCTCTGTAATTTTACGTGGCCTACCACTTAATGGCTGAGTTGCTGTTGTTCCCAGTTGCTTCCATTGTGTTATAATACCACTAACCGTTGACCGTGGAATATTTAGTAGCAATCCAATAATTTGGAGGGCTGTCACAATACCTTTGGCAATATAGTGTATTTATTATATGTTGGCCTGGGCCCTAATCTCGTACTGCCTGGTATACTTACTACTTTTGTAGATGGCAGTTCTTTAAATCTCCAAAGACCTGTTTGCCCAAAGCTACAGTGATGAACATCAATTGAATAGTCAGTGTTATTATGTGAAACGCTGATAAGGCAATGTTGCCATGGAGCTGTGATGGGAAAAGACCTCAAGGAGACAGTTTCTGTAGCATTTGCTTATACCCCATGCCTAATAGAAAGTGACAAGAGCACACTGCTTTAATAATTTTACAGTCCTATGGACCTACTGATCCCAGGCTCGGCTTCTCCTGATCAGAGGAGCACAAATGGCTGAAAATGAAAATGTTTCTTTAACTAACTTAAAGCTTTTACTGCCATTTGATGGGCCTGGCATTGGGATTAAATGAGCATTGTAAGGCACAAAGATCTGTTTCATGCCTGATTTGATTGTTCTTTACTTTTGGCAATAATGTATATTGCATATTTTCATGTTTTGGCTTCATAAACATGTTTATGATTGTAAACTATAACCTTTTAAGTTAATGGACCTGCTATAGAAGAAATCCTATTTTACCTACCAAGCATCTCTTTGCTTTGCCTATGAAATCTTTATTGATAAACTTGTTAAAGGAGAACTATGGGGTCAGTGTTTTTCCCGATAGTTCTCCTTAGGGTAACGGGAGGACACAAACTAGAGTCCTCCCGTTACCCTAAGCTCAGTATACCGCGAGCTACAGCTCGCGGTATACTGAGACGCCGGAGCGGATCACGACTTAGATGACGGGATCCGCCCAGCTGCGTGAGTGACAGCTGGCTCTGCCCATCTAGAGGCAGAGCCAGCTGTACCCGCCCCCTCCCCCGTCTGTTCCGCCAGCCAGTGCTGGCAGAGCGGGGGAGAGGGGAATCCAGCCCCTCCCCCTGTCACGGCAGAGAGCCGTGACAGGATCGAGAGACGAGCGAACCCGGTATGTGTTCGCTCACCTCCCAATCTACTGAGCCGACCTGTGACAGTCTCATTGTCACAGGTCGGCTAGAACTATGAGGTGAGTGAAAAACACTCGCCTCATAGTTCTCCTTTTAACCAAACCACGGTGGTGAATAAATATTGAAATCAAGCTTTATTTAGAGAACAGTGCAATACTTGTGATTTGTGCAAAGAAAAATGACTGTACTTTTGGCTATGTTGCGTTACAGTGCATTGTTGACGTTTTTATGTTTGTTTTGTAGTACCCATATACAATATTATGGCCTACCGTAGAGTATAATAAAGCATGGATAGCACATCCCAGTAAAAATGATCAGTTAGGAGTATACCAAACTATAGCTGCTATTATTATTGAAAGACCATTGGTTAGGGATCCATGTAAAGCAATTCATTATTAAAACAAACAAATCCGCTCGACCCAATCTAAACTGTTTGCAGTAACCAAGCAGACTATCACTAATGCCTGGAACAGTCCTAACCTATGCCAAAAAAAAAAAAAAAGTTGAGGTCCACATCACTTTGACCCTGATCAATGACAAAATTCAGGCACAATTGGACAACCTATATAAATTCAATAAGTCTGTGCCCCATGGGTGAAAACTGATTTTGTTCCCTACTTTCCTTGCTCATACGTTTTACTTCTTCCACTGACTGCCCTATTGCACAGGTAACCACATAATTACTATGGGATCAATAAGTCTAATACTTATCTTATCACACTAACCTTTACATTGCTTACCTTGTTCCCCTCATTATTCCTATTATGTCATTACATGCAACCTGCCTTAATGTTGGCTCATCATTATCCTTTTTCTCTGTAATGCTGGGTGACTTGACTTGTCTTTTTTCCTGTTTTGGTTATGTGACTTCTTATACCCAGATACCTTTTGACTTTTTCTCTTTGAAATTTCATATGAAAATGTAATGAGTTGAAAAATGGTCAGTTGATATTCCCAATGTTTTTTAAACATTTAGAATGTGACTGATTCCTGGTTTTTCTCAGCACCTTCACAGTGACGTATCTTTATAGAAAGACTTGGGACTAAAATTTGACGATTGGGTTTCTTTATTATCTATCATTAACATTTTGAATTAAAACCAGGAATTTAATCTTTTAACCACTTTATAGATCACTGGTTCGGCCTCCATCTGGAGTTTGCGGACCAGTTTTGGGCACCAGTGAACAGAGGGGATGTCCTTGAACTGGAAAGAGTCCAGAGGAGGGCAACCAAACTCATAAAGGGGACGGAGGACCTGAGTTATGAGAACAGGCTACTAAAATTAAACATGTTCTCCTTGGAAGTAAGGAGATTAAGGGGGGGCCTTGATTTTTATGTATAAAATGTTTACCGGGGATAGCAACATTAGCAGCAAACTTTTTACAATTAACTCCATGACAAGGACGAGAGGCCACAACTTAAAATTGGTGGAGAAAACATTTCAGCGCAAGGGGCGAAGGGGTTTCTTCTCAGATCGGTCAAGGTCTGGAACTCGCTCCCACATGCTGTGATTTCGGCTGAGCGTGTGGAATCATTCAAGAAGCGATTGGACGATTTCCTCAGGGACTGTAATATACAGGGGTACAAGTACCCTTAAGATTGAGAACACACAGGGACCTATACATACTACACACCCATAGGACCATACACACATACACAAATAGGTTGGACTTGATGGACATATGTCTTTATTCAACCTCAAATACTATGTAACCCCTCTTAACATTACAAAATGAGAAGCAAAAATGTTTAACTCTTAAGGAGCCGAGAAACTCTAACCTAAGTAAAAGCAATTTAAACATTGTTGAGTTTAAGCGATGTGAATGGAAACATGTAACAAATATAAAATAAGTGTTATCCAAATTTGGCTGAGAAAGTGGAAATACACTTTAAGTAAGCCTTTTCTTTTGGGAAGGTAGTTGGTTGATGCTTGGCTGCAAACCAGGATTAGATGGGCAAACCGAAAAGGTTTTTCTGACCGATAAGGATCATAACGTCACACTGCGGTTTATCTCGGGCAGAACATTGGGTGTATATCGTGCATTGTGGTATTCTATAATGTGTGTCCGTTGTAGCTGTGCTGCTATAGTCTATTGTGGTTCCATTCAAAAATCATTGACACCATAACATAAAGTGTGATTTTGGCCTTAAGTATTTAAAATGGCCGGGAGCTGTGCTTTAAAGCTATGTCGGCTGGCTTGCTTGCTAGGAAGGCTAGATAAGGGAAACAGAAGGACAAAAATACTTGCCTTTTTTTGGAGACAAATCCGAGCCAGGCCCCCCCATGGCGCCAGTCATGGATTTTTAATGTATTCAGCACTGATTTATTCCTTGTTTACACAGACATTAGCTTGTATATAAACAGTGTGTATAGTACTGAAGCCTGCTAGCAGCTTGTTTCACATGACAGCCAGAACGTCATAGGGATCTGTTAAACTTCCCTGTACTGGCTGTAAAGGCTTTCTACAAAACTTGCTTCAAGCTTGCCTGAAGTTTTGAAAAAGCTTGATGTTCTACAAGCTGAAGGCCATGTGACCAAGGTGTGAGACCATGTCCCATATTATTGCAAAGTCACAGAAAGCATGCCAGTGCGTTTCCTTTATGTAGTGCTGACAATCTGCACAGCGCTTTACATTGTGCACATTCACATCAGTCCCTGCCCTCAAGGAGCATACAGTCGAAAGTCCCTATGTAACATGCATATATACAAGGGCTGATTTAGACAGGAGTCAACCTTCCAACACGTCTTTTGGAGTGTTGGAGGAAACAGGAGCACCTGGAGGAAACCCACACAAGCACAGGGAGAACATTCATGATGGTGTCCATACTTTAATTCAAAACGGGGACCCCCAGTGCTGCAATGCTGAAGGGTTAACCACTAAGCCACCCTGAACAGTGTGGATGGAGGAATCTCCCTCTGCAGCTATTGTCTTTTCACAGTCCAGACCATTGGCTGTCTAATAACTTGGAACAGTTCCTGCATCTGACCAGGCTGACAATTTTCCGCCCGACTCCTTAGATTTCCCAGTCAAAGGATGTCCGACAGGGGCCTGCATATAGGGCCATCCACTGAGTGAATTTTGTTTAGTTCATGGAGAATTGGCTGAAATCTACTTTGTGTATACCCAGCTTTAGTATAATGTGACGGGTAGAGCCTTTTCACAACATAGCATTGTGCTAATGCATGGGACTTGTGCGTCTAGTGTACAGTATTGCACAGCACGGTATTGCGGTTCTGCGTGCTGCAACGCTTGCTGGGATGTGTTGGGGTGCCATTCAAATAAATGCCAACACATGTAGCATGCCGTGCGATAGCATGTGCTAAACTCACAGATGGTGTGCGTTTAGAACAATGCTATAGTGTAAACAGGCCCTTTTTTAGAGATTGGGGTTTTCTGAAATATTGCTTCTATGGCATAGTCTTACCTTTTTTACATTTTGTTTTTCTCCCCAGCAGATTAATTCAGGGTTAAATGAACACTTAAGCTTTGTTTTGGTTTTTGTATTTTTTTTTTTTTTTTTCAATTATTTGAGGAAATGTGTCTAATTTCCATTGTTTTATCTACCTGTGTATTACCTTCCATGATCATAATACGGGCCCACATAAATTTTTGTTGTGCATTGAAATAGTTGGTTGCCAGTGCATCCAAAACGTGTTAAAGAATGTAGGTGTCGTATATTCTTTTTTCCAACTCCCATGCACTGTGTTGCATTGGCATGAGTTGTGTGTGCACGCAGGTGTGTTGCCTTTCTGCTTTGGGGTGCTATTTAAAATAATTGGCACCGTAATGCCCTATGGCATGTCATGTGTGCGTTACCACAACTCAATGTGTATGGGCCCTGAAGGCGTTTCTGCTATGGGTTCAGGTTGGGTGAGGGTTCATGTTCAGGTGTGCTCATTGTAATTGATAAACACAGCAACTAGAGTCAGCAATTCCGCATGTAAATCTGAAAATACTGTGTGGGGAGATGGAAAAAATCCAAGCAGACATATATTTTGCAGAACATACAACGTATCTTTTGTTTCTCACATGAACTTCCTATTAGTGTAACAACCGCTAAGACAGGGGTCTCAAACTCAATTTAGTCGGGCGCCACTGGACGGATTTTTTAGTCGAGTGGGGGCCGCTACTATATACGGTATCAGTGTTAATGTATGCATATGTTACAAGCGGCAACTGCCACCCATTCAAATTAATGATCGGGTGACAGCTGCTGCGTGTAAACGCATGCACACCGCATGTAATCATGTGAAAGGATTACATGCAGTTAGGAATCTGTCATTATCCCTGGTTTCACAATTGTTTATCCAGGGATAGTGATTGTTTTTGTAACTGCATGTAATCATATAACATACCATTTTACATGCGGTGTGCAGGCGTGTACATGCAGCGGCTGTCACCCGATCATTAATTTGAATGGGTGACAGTTGCTGCATGTTAATTGCAGATTAGGGATTCCTGCTGCAGGAAAAGCAAGTTTGTGACACAGGAATCCATAATCGCACCTGTACACATTTAATACACTGCCCCCCAGCACATATAATAATAACCTTCCCCCCTCCCTCCCAAGCCCCCCAGCAGACATCATAAACTTCCTCCTCTCCTTCCAAGCCCCCTCACCTGCTTTCATCCGTGCAGGGAGGAGGCACATCGTCATTCCCGGGTGATCTAGCAGTGATCATTAGTAAGGTCTGCACTAGACCTTACTAATGATCCATCATTCGGCCACAGCTCAGAACTGACAGCTCCAGCCTGAGCTGACAGGAACAGGTCTGTATCCGTCTGAGATGCAGACCGTGTAGCTGCTCCCGCAAGTCGGGCATGCGGCCCGTGACAGTGTGCCCGACTTGTCAGCTGGCTGCGGGCTACTTGGTACCGGCTCGCGGGCCGGAGTTGGGCCGGTACTTTGAGACCGCTGCTCTAAGAGGTTGTGATGGCTGTCTGTCTCCTCTCCATTATCACCATGAGGTAAAGTGATGATGCTCCCATCTCAATTTCACTAACTGGAAACTCTTAATAGAAAGACTTGGGACAGACTGAACTCATTAACATACAAGGTCTTCAAGGGCTTTAACCTTTTGTTAGGACAGACCTGCTCATCTAGTTTACATGTGATAGTGAAATCGGCCAACCTGATAGAGACGGGATGAATTATTGGAAATAAACCTCCCTGCAACCTCCCCAGGCAGTGAGAACTAAGCAGGATTTTTCTGTCCTGGAAATGGCAGAAAGGACATCTAAAAAAAAATGGTGAGATGCAGCTTTTAATTTTTTGTTATGCTGTTTTTGGTAACTTGTAACAAATATTAAGTAGATGTTCTCCCAAATTGGCTGCAAAAGTGGAAATAGACTTTAAGGCCCCATTCACACTGAGCGTTTTATCGCGCAAATTTCTGTGCGATAGCGCACATTTTTGCAGCGCGATATTGCTCTCCAATGCAAGTCAATGGAGCTGTGCTCATCACTGGCGCGCATTGCTTGTGCAGGACCATTCTTTGGAGCGGATGTCGCACGGTTGTACTCAGCCCAATGCAAACATGTGCACTGTAAAACGCGCAATAGCGCGCAAAATTACAATTGATTTGCAATCCGCTCAGTGTGACTGGGGCCTTAATCAAAACGCCAGGAAAAAAAAAGGAATAGCCTTTTAATACATGAATAAAAAATCCAGCTTTTGCTGCATTTTCCAAGTAGATGTCCTCTGTCTGATGGCCAGTATTATTTTAACGTCTTCTGAGCCCAGGTCATCCTGGACCAGCCCAACATGTGACTGAACAGTGAAAGGCAAAGCAGCACATTGATGGGCTTATCTCTCTGTCACTCTGCGTTTTTTCCCTTGCTATTGCATTGCTTCTTGTCGGCACGTTAACTGATTGCGTCCTTGTGCCGCTGCTGCTTCCTCAAATCCAGCCCTGCTATATGGGGACTGCAAGAGGCTGATAGCAGGTCAAATTGAGGTACTTGCACTGCTTGCTCTTAAATCATTACATTTTTATTTTTTTATTAATGATTACTTAGTGCCAATTGTGCATTATGTAGAACCTGAAAGTTGTTTTTATTATATTTAGGAAAATGAAAGGCGATGGGGAGCCTGGACATGCTACCTGTCTAGTCATGTGACATGGCATTGCTGATGTCAAGTAATAGGTGGTTTTGTTTGTCACATGGTATATACTACACTTGTTTTGTCACCCATGGTTAAGCCATAGTTTCTGGCAAAACAACATGATTTTTTTCTCTCACTTTTGCTCTATTTTATTTGATCATCTTTGCTAAGTTAGACTGTATTATATTAAATTCTATGTTCTAGATTTAACACCTAAATGACCTTGCCAAAGGGTTGTGTATAATGCACTTTTAATAAGATTGATTTCCTTTTTTTTTTTTTCCTTTCATCTCAATGCTGCTGACCTCCTGCAGTTTCTTTAAAGACGTTTTCTGTCTACAGGCTTGTTCAGCTCCATGACCGTTTTCAGGGAGAGTTTCTTGATAGCGCAGCATGAATTTTTAAAGTGCTTTAAAATTGGCATTTGTAGTGTCCATCTTAAGCCCATGTGGCCGTACAGGATCCTAATCGGAAGGCAGGGACACCCTTTAACATCTATTAACAGTATTGGGTTTACATATATTTTAATCTATCAGTGTCTGTCATGTTGCCATGCCCTGTTAATATTTTTTGATTGATTATACCGCCTTAGTACTTGCACTTATTGGTAAATAGTAATGATCTTGTCAGCATCATGTGATGTAACAATGGGTAGACTTATGAATACTCTTCTTCGAGGAACGCTACATATGTTGCATATTTTTATGTCCGCCTGAAACTGTATTGCTAATAAAAGACAACGTTTTTTAAAAGCTGGCACAGTAAGCATGATGTATCCCAATGAACCCTGGTAGTTTTGGGCAGGGGTAACGGTTGACAATACCCTCTGCCTCCCCTATCAGAGATGGAAGAGAAGGACGGAGTTTCTGGGGCTCTTGCAGCAGGTGGGAATATTTGTTAAAGGCAAGTGTATAGCAAGCTTACTCTCTGCTATTCAGTAGACACCTTACATTGCCCACAAGTACAAGTTCACTGTAATTTACCCTGGAAATCCGTATACATTTGTTTTATAATCTACTTATTTTTTCTTTTTTTGCAGTGAAAATATTCTGTTTGGGATGGGCAACCCTCTTCTCGACATTTGTGCTGTGGTGGACAAGGACTTTCTTGACAAGTATGTAAATATTTTTGTTTAAATGTACATGGTTTCATTTTGTTTATTTTTTACTGTCCTTAACCCTTGCTACCCCTGCAAAGCAAGGGCTAAGTGCAACTTTTTTCATCTAGATAGTTGAATAACAAAATACTCGCCTCAACCTTGGATCGAGCTGGCTGTTACACTGGTCCTTCTTCCCCGTCCCCTCCTCCAAGCTCCAGCGATGGAATGTCCCTCGGTGTCCTTGCATCCTATACACCGTATAGGACATGATGACTCACAGGACATAGACTGCCAGAAGGGCTGGGTAGAGCTGCTGGAAGAGTGGTTCAACAGCCAGCCGCCTCAGAGGTCAGGGGAGTATATCTTTGTTTACTCTCTAGATGAAATCAAGCACTTAACCCTTGCAGTGCAGGGGTAGCCACACTGCAAGGGTTAAGAATTTATGCCCAGAGTTCTTCTTTAGTTCTTAAATTGCTGTAATTCATTTTTTTTTTATATTGTGCACAGGTAAACCCTGCATTGGTGATTATTTTAGCTATCCTGGCCAATCCAGTTCTTGCCTACCTATTGGCTAAAGCATGTTATTGATTTAATAGAGAGGTGGCCAGAGCCAAGATTGGCAGACTTCATAGCAACTAGTAACAGATCTGGTTATTTTTTCCTGACATGCAGCACCTGATTTTGAAGGATCGGATGCTTTTACAGGACCTATGCAAGTAGGCATCTTGCAGTGCCTGTACCAAGGCACAGCTTTACTATAGCAGCTGTGTATAAATAAAAAATAACCATCAGGTTAAAGAGGTGTTACTGGGATTTCCCATGTAACTAAAAACACTGCAAATACTATTAGGTGATCTTATACAGTCCTCTTTATTTGGGTGGACAGACATTACTTGATTTCCATAGGTCTGTTTGGTAAATTAGCCATTGCAATGATGATCATAAAAGAAATGTGCATGTTTCCCATAGAGTATCTATTCTTAAAATAAACCAGTTTTTGCCATTTAAGATCATGCTGTCCAGCCAGATGTCTTCTATATAAACCTTATGATATGCAGATGAAAGTTTTTACATTTAATAATGGTGCGGAACGGACGGGGGAGGTGGCGGGTACAGCTGGCTCTGCCTCTAGATGGGCAGAGCCAGCTGTCACTCACGCAGCTGGGCGGATCTCGACATCGATGTCTGGATGCGCTCCGGCGTCTCAGTATACCGCGAGCTGCAGCTCGCGGTATACTGAGCTTAGGGTAACGGGAGGACGCTAGTTTGTGTCCTCCCGTTACCCTAAGTAGAACTATGGGGAAAAGCCCTGACCCCATAGTTCTCCTTTTAAACCATTTGTACTTGCAACACGTGCCATTGCCATGCTTAAAAATCCTAAGATACCTTCAAAGCTTTGGGCTGTCCAACAGTAGTTGTAATGAACGTGGTTCAAAAAATTCCCCCCTGTAAACTTGCAAGTGTGCATTCAATGCAGACTTGCTTGTTCTTATGAAGAGGGGAAAGCTAGTGGTGGAGGCAACTCAACAATGATCAGCTGGATGGGTCTATACCAGCACATCAATTGTTGCCCATGCAGGGTTGCATCAGGGAGAAGCATAAAAAGGCAGTCTGGACAAATGTAACTTTGTGTAAATTGCATACAGCTGTACATTAGGCTGTGTCCGAAGTGTCAGCCAAGCGTCCTTTCTGCGTATGACACATGGTTATGCTTCTGCAGTTACATTCATGGTGCAGTTCCCACAGAATTACAAGCCTTTTGGGAATTTGTAATCAATTGAAATGTTTCATCTTTCTTCCGTATTCCTCATCTAAAACATTGAGGGCTCATGGACATAATAAAAAAAAAGGATAATAACTTGCTGGCAGTAAGATCCTATGGAAAAAAACACATGTAATGGTCTGTAAACCATTTACATGCATTTAAGGGAGTAAAGGTTCACAACCATGTTATTTCTCTTCCATTCCCTCTAGCTCAGTTTAATGAATGCTACATTTCCCACATTTGCATAGAATTTGATTCCAGTCTTGCTGCCAATTATCATATACGCTAGATAATCTTTTATAGTTTGAAACAGCCAAAATTATGTCTATAATTATCTTCTATTAAATGAAGCACCTGTTTATTTTCGTGTGGCTCCGTATCAATTCTAGCCGCACATGCAGCCTCTAATATAATCCCAGAGGAGTAGGAGGATGTATTTTTTTTAATGAACATTTAGAAAATGAACATGCATGAAGTCCATATGTCCCTAGATATCCGTTAATAGGCTGATTTTTTTTGGTTTAGTCTTTTTATACATTTGGTTTAAAATATTTTAGGAAATTATGGGATTGTATATTTTATTTTTATATATTCCTATATTGTCTGTCCCATGAATGTTTTAACTTTGAAAGATGAAAGTATAATACCATTTGTTAAGATATACCCATCATGCTTTTCGTTGCACAGTAACCCTTACTTGCATATTTTACTGAGAATAGATCACATCATTGTGTGTAATTGTTGCTTATACTGTGTGTGTGTACGCACGCACACATACATACATACATACATACATACATACATACATACATACATACATACATACATACATACATACATACCCTGGCAGAATTTATGATTTCCTGGCCATTTTTCAGAGAATATTAATGATAACACAAAAACCTCTGTCACTCATGGTTAGTGTTTGGCTGAAGCCATTTTATATCAATCAACTGTGTTTATTCTTTTCCAATCATAATGACAATAAACTACCCAAATGACCCTGATCAAAAGTTTACATACCCCAGTTCTTAATACGGTGTGTTGCCCCCTTTAACATCGATGACAGCTTGAAGTCTTTTGTGGTATGTGTGGATGAGGCTCTTTATCTTCTCAGATGGTAAAGCTGCCCATTCTTCCTGGCAAAAAGCCTCCAGGTCCTGTAAATTCTTGGGCTGTCTTGCATGAACTGCACGTTTGAGATCTCCCCAGAGTGGCTCAATGATATTGAGGTCAGGAGACTGAGATGGCCACTCCAGAACCTTCACTTTATTCTGCTGTAGCCAATGACAGGTTGACTTGGCTTTGTGTTTAGGATCATTGTCTTGTTGGAATGTCCAAGTACATCCCATGCGCAGCTTCCGGGCTGATGCATGCAAATTGTCCTCCAGTATCTTTTGATAACATACTGCATTCATCGTGCCATCAATTATGACCAACTTTCCTGTGCCTTTTTGTAGCTCACACATCCCCAAAACATCAGCGATCCACCTCCGTGTTTCACAGTAGGAATGGTGTACTTTTCATCATAGGCCTTGTTCACTCCTCTCCAAATGTAGCTTTTATGGTTGTGGCCGAAAAGCTCAATTTTCTTTGCATCCCGAACAATTTTCCTGGCAGTTGTGGCTGACAGTTTAGTTGGTCTACCTGACCGTGGTTTGGTTTCAACAGAACCCCTCATGTTCCACTTCTTCTTGATTAGAGTTTGAACACTGCTGATTGGCATTCTCAATTCCTTGTAGAGCTGCAGCTAACGATTATTTTCACAATTGATTAATTAGGCGATTATTAAGTTCGACTAATCGGATAAAATTGATTTTTAAAAATGGCTCCAGTGATTGGGACTACTAGTTAGTATTGAGATTGTAGTCCCTCACAGGAGCAAGCTTGGAGCGGTGGAAGTAAAAAAGAAAAAAAAAATGTGGTGTGCAATATAGTGAAATGAAAAGTGTAAAATTATACAGCAATGAATGCAGAATGGCACCGGCTATAGAGGACTACAAAACCCAGCAATAGTACATTATACAGCACAATGCAGAATACCGCCAGCTATAGAGGACTACAACAAATTCCCGCAATAGTAAATTATACAGCACAATGCAGAATACCGCCAGCTATAGAGGACTACAACAAATTCCTGCAATAGTACATTATAGCTGGTGGTATTCTGCATCGCGCTGTATAATGTATTATGGCTGGGTTTTGTAGTCCTCAATAGCCAGTGGTATTTGGCATTGCACCACTGTATAATGTATTATTGCTGGGATTTGTTGTACTCCTCTGTAGCTGGCGGTGTTCCGCATTGCGCTGTCTAATGTGTTATTGCTAGGATTTGTAGCCCTCTATACAGCGCAATGCAGAATACCACCAGCTAATTAGAAATACAACAAATCCCAGCAATACATTATACATGCAGTGTGTAATGTATTGCTGGGATTTGTATTCCTCTATAGCCGATAGTACAATGCTCTGTATAATATACAGTACAATGTACCATCAGCTATAGAGGAATACAAATCCCAGCAATACATTATAGAGCACCATGTGTGGGAAAGTGCATCATGAGCATTATCGTCTGTTGTCGTCCCACCCCCCCCTGCTCCTGCTCCCTTCTCCCCGCATCCCTGTGCCGATCGTGGATGTGGGCGGGCGGTGAGCGTGAGGCGGGAAGGAGGTGCTGCGTGTGGTGCGTGGATGCGGGCAGGTTTAGCAGTGGCGAGCGTGAGGTGGGTAGGGGGGTGCGGCGCGTAGCGTGTGTGGAGCTGTGAACAGGGCCAACTAATCGGAAGCTAATTAATCGATGATTGAAAAAGTTGTCAACTTTTTCAATAATCGATTATAATCGATTATGTCTTTTAGTTGTTGCAGCCCTAATTCCTTGGATATCTTTTTATATCCCTTTCCTGTTCTATACAGTTCAACTACCTTTTCACGCAGGTCCTTTGACATTTCTTTTGCTTTCCCCATGACTCAGAATCCAGACACGTTAGTGCAGCACTGGATGAAGGATGCAAGGGTCTGTCAGGATGCCAGAAACTAATTGGCCTTTTATACACACCCACTGATTACATGCAAACAGATCACAGGTGAGGATGGAAACCCATTCCATGAAGCTCTCTATGCACTGTTGTTGTGCCAATCTGAAGGCCACACCAAGTTTGGAGGTCTGTAGCTATTGACCCTGCAGACAGTTGGCGACTTCTGCCCACTTTGTGCTTCAACATGCGCTGACCCCGCTCTGTAATTTGTTACGTGGCCTACCACTTTGTGGCTGAGTTGCTGCTGTTCCCAGTTGCTTCCACTTTGTTATAATACCACTAACTGTTGACCGTGGAATATTTAGTAGCAAGGAAATTTCACGGATGGACTTATTGCACAGGTTGTGTGTCTCTGCGTATGTATGTATGTATGTATGTATGTAATATTTGTATATAATATTAAATGTATATAAAGTGGAAGTAAAGCTTCCAAAAAAAACAAAAACTGATTGGCAGAAGAGAATTTGTAAGTCTCTTCTATGATGAAAGCTTCTTTCTTTCAACCTGTCAGCAATTTTGTTTTCTTCTGTATGTTGTGCTGCATATGGGCATCTCAGCGCACAGACCTGCCATGCCAAGATGAAGTAACGCCCATGCGAATGCACAGTAGTTGCATCATCAAGGCTTGGCCAATCAAGTGGAGGATGAATTGGAATTTGGAAGAAGGCCTAGGAGAAGATAGTAAAACCGGCAAGGGAGGAGTGCTGCGCTGAAGAGGATCGCTTTGGCAGCCAAGTCTGCCATAATGTGCCAATATACTGAGCATACTAGCACATTATGGTTCAAAGCTCCTTTCCTTCCCTCCCCCCCCCCCTCTTTTCCAGTAATTGTGTGATCCTGCCCAGCATTTATTTCAAAGACATCCTCGCCAGTTGCTCTTGATGTGCATGTAGTGTGCAGTGCTGGTAACTGGGCAAATAAGTATCTTACAATCTCCTTCTTTGCAGGACAGTCTTCATTTCTAGTATTTTTAATACTAGAAGCTTTGCAGAAATATGTAGGCTCATAGGATGTAAGTCTGCCATTGCTGATCTCTATAAAATGTTAGTTGCTTTGTTCTCTGGCTTTATATGAAGTCAGTGACCAAGAACATGCATGGAGCAAATTAAGCCATAGAAACTTCCAAACTCCTGAGCTGCGTTCTTTGGGCCGGTTCACACGATAAACAGTGTTCCAGAGTGTTCGGCCTCCGTAACGCACTGGAAAGCAACCAAGCAGACTTCCTGCGTTCAGGGGCGGAAGAGGGCGTGACAGTGCATTGAAGTAAAGGGGAACGCAGCCATGCCCGGACCCGCAGTGCGATCGCATGGCACATTAGTGGCTGCGTTCCAGTCCAGTGCGATTTGCAAAAATGCTGCATACACTATTTTTGCAGATCAAACTGGACCGGAACGCAGGCACTAATGTGCCACGTGTTCGCGTGGCTGCGGTGCCATCGACTTCAATGCACGCCTCCGCCCACCCGTGAACACGGGGAGCCTGGCTGAACCGAACTTTAATCCAGATCAGTAATCCCCATTTTTTTTAATGCTGATGAGCCAGAATGACTCGCATGCAAGTGGCATTTACAGAAGGCAATATGTGCACTTGCAGCCTATATATTTTCCTCATTAAAGGTTTCCTTTAAACCCCAACTCCCAGCTGATACTTGATACTTTTTTTCGTATAGAAGGGTTAAAAGACAGAAATTTTGAATAGATGGCTGTGTCCCTGTTCAAGAGATTGATCCTTACTTCCTGTGCCAGGGAAGAATGCTTAAGGCCACATTCACACCTGAAGGATTTTTTGCACATTTCCCTGAATTGTGACTGCGCTCAATATGAAGATTTCCATTATATTCAATGATACCCTTTCACACTTGAGCACCTTTCTGCAGGTTGTCGCATGAAAAAGTACAGGAGCTCTTTTTTCAGGAAGAATTGTTTGGCCCCATAGATTTTAATGGGAATGCCTTAATACAGTTAATGCAAGCATTTTCCTACTCCTAAAAACCTCAGGCCTGTGAACACAAGAACCTCTATGACTTTAGTGAGTCCCATTACAAGAATTTTGAGAAGCATAAATTGAGTGTTAGGTTTTCCCAGGTTCAGAGGTCTGATGGCTCAAGACACCACAACACCACACCAAAAAACAGATGCAAGGATGACAACAAATGATGTCACAATGACCATGTTTTACAGTTACAAACTACATGAAATTGTGGAAAAAAGCTCCAAAAAAGCTTCACAATCTCCTGAAAACACAAATGCTCAAGTGTGACTGACTTGGGGGTTCATGGTTATAAAAAAACCTGACATGAGGTTTTTACTATTTTATAGCAAACACTAGAGGTGGGATGTGCTATCCAGGTATTTGTATATTTAATATAAGAGAAAATTGTAATGTCCTCTGACATGCACCATTCTCAGCTCCCTCTCCTCAGTCTGTTTAATGTCTGCGTGCATTCTCTCAGAAATGATTATGACTTTTGTGTGTCTGCTTTTCTTTACATATTTTTCTTTACGTGCTAGTGAGTTGTGAGCTTGTTTCTTATATAACCGGTTGTGTATTTTGAAAATTAATTGTTTCAATTTCACAGGTCGCAATTTACAGTGTTTCCGTTGTTTAAGCTCCTGGGCAAAGTTTTTTTTTTTTTTTTAGCTTGGTTTAGCTAATTAAATAGGCTTTCCTAATCCAGTCTAATCAGTTAAACCTATTATGATTCCGACTTCATCTCCCAAATCTCTTTTTTTCTTTTAATCTGCGAGTGAAAGCTTGTTGGTGATCTTCATCGGAAATATGCAGTGAGATGCGTTGAACTTTGTTTTTAGCCCTGTCTCACCTTAAAATGTTAAACATTTGAAGCCACTATTTTCTTGTATTTAAGTATAGCTTTTGCCAAAAGTTGCATTCTTATAGAGCGGGGCAAAGGTGTAGAACCTCTGTTAGGATTTTATTGTGGTTTGTGGCCCTGCATGGCAGATTAGTCTGTCTCCCAGTGACCAAGCCTGAAATGGGACAGCAATTGATACATATATGTATGTGTATCTCTCGATCTCCTGAAGTTTAACCATTTAGGACAAAGTAATAAGTTCACCTGGTATCTGACATTCATTGTTCCTTATGCTTGTCTTGCTCATGCTCTATCCCCTATCACCAAGTGGTCCCCTGGCATACAATGTCACGAAATGCCACACTTGGTAACAGCGACATACTTTTGAACATCGCTGTTATATGGGGGGGGGATTAAAAAACATTAACCCCTTAGTGTGAAAAACCAATTTGCAGCATAGATTTTCATTTTAAGATTGTATGTATGTAGCACAGATAATGAGCGCTTAAGCCCCAGTCTCGAAGCCACTTTAGCATAAAACAGTCTTTTATTGCTTCCAGAGCACAAACATAACTAACAATTAATACACAGCCCAGTTGTATTCCAGCAAACCGAACATAGTCTCACCGACTCCAGGTTGTCACACGTACTCTGTGTAAATGTCTCTCGCAGCCTCCTCTAGCACACACAGCTACCTGCCTCCTGACTCCTGAACATCCCTGTTCCTCTTCCCGGTTGGAGCCCAAAACCTTATCCAGCACCCTTCCCATAAGGTCTGTGCACAGGTGTGCAATTAGGTGGTGGCCAAAACTAAACAAAGGACTCAGGAATGGAGATTTCATCCCACCCAATTCTCTCGGAAATCTCCCAGTTCCAAGATCCCATGCCAAATACAGAAATCCCGGGAAGAACCGCAAAGTCAGCTCTTTCCCAGTACACTAACTAACTTGCCTCCTGGAACTGCTCAGCCCCTCTGGCTGAGAGTCCTGGGTGACTACAACCCCCAATGATACCGTGGGATTGCCACACTGATCCTGCAGCATTTCAGGATCAGATGTCACTAAAGCCTTCTGTTTGTTCCCACAACGATCAGAAGCTTGAAACTTTGTTTCAACATAGAATTGTGTTGCTAAATGTTTCTATGCTGAAACATTTAGCATAAAAAGGTACACATCCGGATTTCCTAATCCCGATCTGTACCAGCTATCAAGCCATGACAGCAAGTGTGGTAAATACCGCACTGCTATCACGATCAGACACCCGATTCCTAAAAGGGATCGGGGGTCTATAAAAGCTTAACTCTTTCATTAATGAATGCTTCAATACTGAGGCATTCATTAAAGGAGAACTATGGGGTTAAGGCTTTTCCCCATAGTTCTCAGGGTAACGGGAGGACACAAACTAGCGTCCTTCCGTCACCCTAAGCTCAGTATACCGCGAGCCACAGCTCGCGGTATACTGAGACGCTGAATCAGGTCCCGACAATTATGTCTGGATCCGCCCAGCTGCATGAGTGACAGCTGGCTCTGCCTATCTAGAGGCAGAGCCAACTGTACCCGCCCCCTCACCCGTCCGATCCGCCAGTCAGCGCTGTCGGAGAGGGGGGAATCCAGCCCCTCCCCTGTCACAGCAGAGAGCTGTGACAGGATCGAGAGGTGAGCGAACGCCAGGATGTGTTCGCTCAGCTCCTGATCTACTGAGCCGACCTGTGACAGTCTCATTGTCACAGGTCGGCTAGAAGTATGAGGTAAGTGAAAAGCACTCACCTCATAGTTCTCCTTTTTAATAAACGGTAACCACTGATTCTCAGTGGTTACAGGCATTACAGAGCCCCAACTTAGTGATGGGGACATAGTGTACGTCTCCCGTCACAAAGGGGTTAAATGTGTGCACACATTGAGGAAGAGAAGCTAAAGGAAGGCTGCATGATTACGTGACTGAAGAATAAAAGCTCTGAAAAAGGTACCAATATATATAATGGGGTAACTAAATAAATGGGATTTTGATCAAATATGATATTGCTGTCTGCTTTTGGTGTTGTGCATTCACTTCTACTTAAAGAAGCTTTTATTATTGCATATCTCTAATCCTCTTCTATATTTCTGTTTTTAAAGGTATGGCTTGAAGGCTAATGATCAAATTCTGGCTGAAGACAAACACAAGGAGCTGTAAGTTAATTGGACTCCTCCTGACTGTATGATCATTTAACCTGTCAAACTTTCTGTATTGATCTCATGTTAACTCTGCCTGTTTTATGGGCGACACTCTAAATCCACCACAAACAGTGGGAAAAAAATAATTATTGAGTCAGCGTTTGCAAATATATCTGTCTGGTACACGCTATGACTTGGCTGCTGTCACATTTCCTGAAACGCTACAGTAAGGAAAACAGTATCATTTTTTTTGTATTCTAGCCAAGCTGGAACCTTGTGTTTTTCCATTCTTGACTAGTAGTGTAGATTGGGGCTGAGCTTCAAGTAGTTGTTTGTTTTTCATTGGTGTGGAATAAAATGAAATGCCCTTTCTATCCGGTCTTTCATGTAACTGTTCATCCGCAGTCACTAGTAAATGCCAGGCATCATTACACTCAGGCACTGCAAATATTTGTGAGCTTCCTCTACAGCGAACAATGTCCAGTGTTAAAAGGACATTGGTACCTCAACCTCTTCCTCTTTGGAGAGTATTTGAAGGTCAGACCCTATAATTCTCCTCCACATGGGCCAACGTTTTGCTGTGCTGGGCACAGTTTTCTTCATATAGTCTTCCAATATGCAGGTTTAAATACCCATTCCATAGAGGTAAATAAGAGAAGAGTTGAGCTCTTTTATTCATCTCTATGGGGTATGTAGACAGGAGCCGCTCTGCTTCTCAGATTTAATCTATGTAGGCCAGAGGGGTTTCTTTTGCATCCTGCTGTGCTTTGCCGTCATTTATCTTCTGAAGATGTAAGTTCCTAAAAAACCCCCCAAAAAAACTTTTTACAGTAAAACAAAAAGAAAAAGGAAAAATCAGACCTCAACTCGAATGTTTGGGCAACGCATCCTTGTAATTACAGCTTGTATTTCATGAAGTCCCTGTACACACCTAGGCGTTTTGATGCTCAAAGCTAAGCACGACAAAGCGCTCAAACACAAGAAATCCCATTAATTTCAATGGGCCCTGTTCACACCTGAGTTTTGTCGCAAGGTGTAAAATGCCAAACACTAGAAAAAGTACATGAGGTTTTTAGGTATATCTGTAAAAAATAAGTCAAGGCAACTGGTCTTTTCTGTATTTTTTTTCTCTTGAAGACGTTTCACTGGTCATCCAACCAGCTTTCTCAATTCAGAATGACTTGTACAAAAAATTATCTGGGAATAAATATGGTGAATGTTACTCCAATCCACATAATCTGTTAGTCACAACAGGGTGTTGATTGCATTTGCATAATTGGAGGTGTTATTAACCTGCATTTGGGCATGGGCATTTAGACTATTTTCCCTTTTGATCTGTGGGGCAGTGAGTGATGAGCATGGGGAGAGATTCCACCAGTATACAGTATAACAGGCATGGAGAAAAGACACCAAGCGAAATGGAGTCCGTCCATGCTTGCCGATTACTACTGGAATCTCTCCAGGGATGATCCTACTGCAGTTTACAAGAGAAAAGCCAAAAAGCGCAGTTTAGATACCGAATAAAGATGGAACCTTGTCGTTTAATGTGATGTTACAGCTTGTCAAGTTTTTCATGCAAAAAGCATGAAAATGTTACATGAAAACCAAATAAATGAATGGAAAGTTTTATGTTATTGGTATCAATAAAAAGATACATGTATAATGATTGGTGTGGCACCATTCTCATTGCTGTATCACATATTGCAGAAAAGTTATGGCGCATAATCACACATCCCCCTCGTGATTTTGAATTATTTTGATGCAATTTTCACCTGTAGCTGTATAGCTGTATCTTGGAAAGTGGATCCAATTATTACTCGGGAGTTCCATTTTCCTTTTTATTAGTAAAATATCTGGTAACCTTTAGCTACTTTCATTTCCGAATCTTTCTCCTGTGTAGACCAGTGTAATCTGTACAATGGAAGAGTTGTAAGAACAGGTCAGTCTGGGACAAAGTTGGTCTGGAAGAAATAGAAGAAGCACACATTTGACTCGGTCAAGCTCTACCATAGCAGAATTGGCACATCTGCTGGGACTGTGCTTCAGTTGTCATTTCTTTCGTTTTTTGTTTTTTTTTACATTTCTTAACACAACAAACATATACATGTCGAAACACAGTACAGCGATATCCAAGACAGATGTATCAAATAGAAAAACTATAGCTTCGTCAACATAAAGTCTAAAACAAAGAAAAACCTCTATTACGTATATTAATAACCAGGTGATCGCACGAATCCAGACCAGGACAGACAATTTGTGTATAGGAATGCAGCTTGGAGAGCGAACATCTAACTAGTCAAATGCTAGGAATGTAGAGAGACAATATAGCCTCTCGTAAACAAGATTGCAAAGCTGTTAAAGTGGTGACAGAGTAAGAGAGGGGTGTAGAGAACAGTATGTAAAAATCAACCAGAAACGGGAGCCGCAGAGACCTTCATCATTACTGACAGAGTCCTATCCATCTTGCAGGGCAGAAACTGGCGGAGAATTATAGTGACATGTGTCAGACGCACACCCAAGGGCTCCAGGTGGAGTTTAATTTTCCCTCCAGTTTTTTTTTTTTGTAGGAAAGCTATCGAGTCCGCCATCCTGTAGGTATCATTTACTTTGGAGAGCCATATCTGATTAGAGGGGAGGATGGGGGAGACTTCCATAACAGTGGAATACATGCCCCGGCGGCGTTAATCATGTGAACAGTGAGGGAGGATCCATATTTAGTCAGGGGAGTGTTGGGGCAGGTACAATAAGCAGGTGGCAGGATAGTCTAACAGATCTACCATTGTCAAGTGTTTCACAACTTCTACCGTGTTCCAGAAGCTGCGTACTTTTGAGGACCAGAAAATGTGTACTAAGGTACCTGGGGTAGATTCGCATCTCCAGCACACAGGACAAATTGAACCATTAATCTTGTGTAAGACAGTGGGAACCTTATATCAACGCCTTAGGATTTTGGACCCAGCTTCTCTGTAATTATGGGCGATGGTGAGCACATGCAGTTCCCTGTTCAATTCTGCTTCCCATTTGACCAAGAAAAGGAGAAAGATATCCCTGCGGGGGGGCACCAGTAGTTTATAGATTGTGGAAATAGTGTGCCGGGTCAGAGAACTACCTCTGCACATAATTTCAAAAGCTGTGCACGCTCTATCCAGTTCATGTGGGCAGGGTATCACTCTCAAAAAGTGCCCCAGTGGCATTGGGCTCCAGAGATCCGGAGGGGGGGGGGTCCACCATGGTCTGCAAATCGGAGCATGATAGCCAGCTAGAGTCAGTTGTCGTTTCATGAGTAGCCCAGTGTCAAATTTCTTATTGGTTAATTATCAGGTTTACAAAGTTGCTTATATCCTGTTTAGAAACAATCAATTATCAGGCCTATTGGATACTTTATCACCCCTGGCAGTGCTGTAGGGATGAGTGATCTGTGAGGGAACACGCCATGGCGTAATAATGCAGCATAGGCATGTTTTGTTGTCTGGATAGAACACATACCGTATATGAGTATAAGCCGAGGTACCTAAATTTTACCACAAAAAACTGGGAAAAAGTATTGACTCGAATATAAGCCGAGGGTGGGAAATGAGGCAGCTACTGGTAGATAGATACCAATAAAATTACATTAATATTTATTTGAAAGAAAAATAACCTAGCTCTGTAAGTGGAAAAGGGGGTACAGGGCTTCCAGCCACCTAAATTAGGACCCGGAGACTGCCAGATGACCCCGCTCGGAGCGCCGCCCACCGGAGCAGCAGTGACGCGACGCTCGGCGAGGTAAGTAAGAAGACACCTGACGCTGACTCGAGTATAAGCCGAGGGGCACTTTTCAGCCAAAAAAATGGGCTGAAAATCTCGGCTTATACTCGAGTATATACGGTATATAATTGTGATCATTCAGAGTTACCATGTTTTGTGGTAACCATGTAGAATGGGGTCTCAGATTACAGCCCCTGCATTCATTTATTTGGCAGGGTTTTCTGTCATCCTGTGGTGATTCAACAGGTTTTGGAAATGCAGTAATTGAAACCAGAACAAGCGTGAAAAGTTCTCTAGTTGAGCATTTGACTAGTTAGTGTGAGATTAATAATTACTTAAATGTAAGGTCATTATTCTTAGTATAGTTACATTTTACAATTCTTGCTGCAGCACATTTTTCTTTAATGGTCGGCCTTATTTACTGAAAAATGGCCTGGATGGGAAGGGGGTTTAACACCGCGGATGTCAACTGGTTAAAGTGTCTAAACCCAAATCCAGAAATGTAATGTGTGGCCGATTACCAGTCAGCAGAGACAGAGCACTAGATTTCTGACAGAATCAACAGATTTTATTGTATCTTTCAAACCGATCAAATATTGCTATCCTCAGACTAAAAAAGGAAGGAAATAAGAGAAGCCAAGTGTTTGGGTTTCCTAAAGGTGATCTTTTACTTTCCAGATTGAAGTTAGGTTGCTAATCTACTGTTAGCATGGAGCTGCCTTCTCTCAATCCAGAGATTTTAGTGACTTGAGTAGTTGCTGAATACAACATTTTAGTTCCTTTCGTTTTTGTCTTGAAATCTGGTTTAAATTTAGTCACTATTATAAAAAGCTGAAACTACAGCTAATTGTGCCTTGGTGTTATTTTTAAACATTCCTTAGACAGGCGTTGCCTTGCTGTCATTTATTTGGCTGCCTCTTCTATAAATTCACCATGTTTGTGGTTTTCGGGGGGGTGGGAGGAGAAACAGTTGGACTTGGATCCTAAAATGGAAGGTTGTAATCATCAGAGGAAGCAGCAGAAGCCATTTATTCCATGGCTGTGGTTGGGACTCTGTGACAAGTAACTTTTTGTTTTTATTCCTAAACCTCAGCAAAAAGTTACTGTTTTGAGAGTTTTGCAGCTTACTAACGCTGTTACATCAGCTTGATTTCAATTTTAAGAGTTCAGTGAATGTTTTTATATTGACATCTGTTCCACATATCTGTTTGATATCTTTGTCATTAAAGTGTATCTAAACCCAAAAATAAAAATGTTCTATATTGCAACTTACCATTTGCTTGTGGTGGCAGTAAAGAATAGTAAAAACTTGCCTGCTATGGGAACTCTCCACCGCAACACTAACAAGACATACAAATTCTTTCTTTAGTACATAATGGGAAGGCTAGAACCCCCAGCAGACTTGTATTGTTGTCTTTGTCCCTGTAGCAGATATTCTTTTACTTTGTCTAGTGAAACCATTGTCAGGACAGGAAGTGAGGGTGAATTTCTCTAATAGAGCCCCAGCTAGCAATAAAAAAAAAACAGAAGGGAATCCTTCCCCACTATCCAAAGCTAGAGAAAGTGTTTTTGGTTTGATAACCCTTGAACCCAGTGCAAGTCTATTGTATAAAAACACTCAAATTCTGTACTGCTCAACAGTCATTACTGATCAGTTATTTGGGGTTTGAGAGTTGTGAATGTTTTTAGTCCATATTTGCAAACATTTCCAAAACGTTCAGGAAAATCATTCAAAAGAACGCCTTAAGTGTGGTGGTCTGTGTGTATTTTGCAGAAGTGTGTACACTTCTACAATCAGTTGTGTCTTCATGGCTTTAACTGTGGAATAGAAAAGTGCAGTGTAGGAAAGGCGTTGTTTTCACATTCATTCTGTATGGAAGTTACTTCTACTTAAAGAGGCACCCCAGCTTGTAACTTGACAACATTCACCCCATTCTGTGATTTGATAACACGCATACTTGCATACCTATAAATACAGTAACTTACTGAGGTTATTTCATTTCCTCTAAGTTTATTTTCTGTGCATCAGTGCCATGAATAGACCCAGGCTGCTGCTCCCCCTCCGACTGTGAAAGCTTAATTGTATGGGGTTACTGGAGGCTAATAAGAATGCATGTGGTGAATAAACATACAAAAAAAAGTTTTGATGTTATTTACATGAATTGCCTATTGGGAGGATTACAGCTATATACACAACAATGCCTTGCATAGATTGAAACTTTAGCTTTTAAAGGTTGAAGGGAAATGGATTATATTGAACATTCTTTCCATTCCAGTTTTGGTCAGGGAGGCTCATTGCATGGTTTTTAATTTTTTCTGTTGGAACTTTTTCATGCATTTTGCTTTCTTTAAAGATGACAATAATGGATTTATGGGCATGTGTCACTAAATCCCCAGGATTTATGCGTTTTGATAGTGCATATTCTTTTTGTACCACTGGGGGGCAGCATAAGCTAAAGTTTCTAGTGCAAAAAATTGTCATCCCTTGCACTATGATAGAATAAAATGTACGGTATTTCTATGGTTTTTAGAATGTTCTTTCATAACATTTTTTAACGTTTAATTTTTTTGGTTTTTTTTTTTCTCATATACTCATGAAATATTTTTTAAATAAGAAATCTCTTGGTAATTTGAGCTCATGTTTCAGACAGAATAGGTTCTAGAATAAACCTAAACTAATTTCCATAATATAAACTTTCTCGGCTACATTAAAGCAGACCTTTACACTCAAATCAAATTCTACCAATGCATCCCTCTATGTATGATGATTAATAATAACATAGACATGTCAGGTGTGAAATGCTGTGATTTTGAAATGCTTACACTTGCAGAGCATTCACTTCCTGCTTTGAAGAGCAAAATGACTTCAGTTTGCCAAAGCAATGCACACTGGGATTTCCTTGCCCACAGCAGAGCATTGCTTGGAAATCTCCTCTGTAATCTCAGGGAAAGGCATTTTCCTCCCCTGAGAATGATGTGCATGGTCACACAGGGGTGTGGAAATGTAAAAAAAAAACTACTTGTCCAAGGGCTAAAGCGGGGGCCAAATCTACTTGTCCTTCACGACAATCTACTTGTCCCAATACAAAAAATAGTTTTAATCAAAACTAGGGATGCACCAATACTGGTTTTTCAGTATCGAGTACGAGTACCGATTTTTTTTTTTGCTTTCGGATCTCGCCGACACTGAATACTAATACCGGTACTTCCGCTGGCATGGAGCAGGCTTCCCTGGTAATCAGGAAACCAGGCAGCAGGTAATGACATCCCGCCCAGGTTCCTGATTACCACGGAAGCCGGCTCCATGTTGTTTGGCCTGCTTGATTGCGATTGGCTGGGAAACCTGCTTCCCGGTCAATCAGGAAGCCGGATGGCGAGTAATGACCTTATTGACCGGGAAACTGGCTCAATGCTGATTGGCCAGGAAGCCGGCTTTCCAGCCAATCAGCAAGGAGCAGGCTTAAACGAGCTTTTGGCGCACTGAGTTATGTCCGTTCCTTTTCATGAAAAAAGGGCCATGCCATGAACTGTAACTCCAGAGACATCGGCTCTCGAATTCAGATCTTGGCTTTTTTCTGAACACATTTTATGAGATGGAAAGGAATATTTTTCTCTTGTATTACACTTTTTATTATATCAAATGATGATAATTTATATGTTTTGAGTTTTAAAGTTTAAAGCCCAACTACAGGTTGGGCTCCACACCGTGACATCTCATTCCTCTTCCTGCAGCTGTGAGTTGTCCATAAATGTGAGCCCAGGGCTGCTTGATTACCCCAGGGGGTGGTTCCATGATGGCTGAAGAATGCTGCGTTTAAAGATATCAAGCATATGAGTTGGGCTTTAGGGCTTAGCAATTTATATTTCTCTGGCCATCAAACCTACCCACCCCCCCCTTCCTTTATGTTGTCTTGATTTTAATTAGAAACAAAAATCCTATGTTCAAGGTTCTGTTTATTTACATAAATCCATGGTCACTTGGCATGGTGGACTCCAAATCTTCTAAAGACAGTAGGGTCCTTCTGTAGCGATTTGGTTGATTTGGGCAACATGGGTATTGCTTTTTTGACCATTTATCAGCAGGGTCCTGTGCCCTGGAGAGGGCTCTACAGCATAATGTTTGCACGGGCATTGTGCCAACGGATTTCCTATATTGACTGGAGTGAGCCCACTATTATTAACCACTGGATCACTGGTCTTTACACTGGGAAAAGGCGCTGGTGAGGGACAGTTCTTTAAAAATGTGGGTTAATCAAGAAGGTAACCCACCACACTTTGCTATTGCTCTGAGAAATTTCCATACTTTACCAAACCGGTGGATCAGAAAGCAAGGTCCAGTCCATGGCTCTGGACACCAAATGCCACTTGACCTTTTTACTTTGAGGTCATCTGTAGTCAGAACGTCATCTGTAGTCAGAACCTGCCCAGAATAATCGTTGCACTAAAGGAGCAAATCCTCTCTGCATGAATCATTGATTCTTGTACAATATTTCTTTGTCTATATATGACAATATTAATGTACAACCATCATATTAAGAGAGACTCCCAGGAGGAAAACCAGTCAAAAACAAAGAACAAAAGAGAAACGTATTCAACCACCATTAGTTACCCATTGGCAATAAAATAAACATTCTTCCCCCTGAGGGTCTCGGCTAGAAAGGGGGGAAAAAAACAACAACCCAGCACCCATCACAACTCTAAACCAAATAAAACCAAACCAAAAGAAAATTTCAGTCATCTCCTCCTCCCCTCTCCCCACAATGGCCATACAGATGAGCCTCACATTCCTGGTAAGCACATAATAGTAATGTCAAACTTTATCCATGGGTTCCATGTCACCATAAATTGTGGGTATCCTGGGATTGCGCTACTAACTCTTCCACCCTTCTTTAAAACGTTCCTTTCTTTGACTCAATCTTTAATTTGCGGGCTATCTTTGGAACTCCAATATCTAGCTATTACTGTTCTTGCAGCAAATGGAATAAAATTGAAATAGGCCTTTTCTTGACTTCTTTAATTGGACCTGGTACAAAAGTCAATAGCATGACCTCGGGTGTCAAAGTCCCTGAACCTTAATAAGATGTGCTCCTATTTTATAAACCATTTCCCACAAAGCTTGAATCTTTTGGCAGGACCACCATACATGTAGCATAGTACCTTTCTCTACTCCATATCTCCAACATCGATCAGATATGTGTGGGGTATCTATACCATCTTGCCAATATCTTCAAATTCCGTGGATGTAGCTTGAAATACTTGATTTTAAATGTTAACACAAAAGATCGTTTCCAATCAATTTGAATGGGAATAATTGATTCTGTTACATTAAGAAAATGAAAAGAAAAAATTCCGGTGTGTGGAATTACTATAAAATACATTAATAGTTACCACCTTTGTGTACTGGCAACATGTGTTGTGTTCCCACGCGTCACCCATTCACTTCAATGTGCTGTTGCACGTGCCACAAACATGGCAGATCATGCAGCATTTTCAGCTGCAAGCTTCACACGGTTTTTTTCACGGGCATTTGCGCGCATTGTAACCCACAGGAAAAACCCTGCTTTTCCCATCCACGTTTGGTTTGCCATTAACAAGTAATGGCACCGCGAGCGTGATGCACGGTTTTTGGCCCGTCAGTGAACGTGCCTCAGTGCAAGCATGATGCATTTTTGCTGTATGTTCACGCAACACTAAGGTGTGAACGTGGACTTAATGGGATACAGAGTTCTCATTGTGTATTTTGTAAGAACGCTGTTCATTTGACCCTCCCTTTAACAGGTAACACTTTTTAGGCTCTAGTTAGTGTAGTGTTTTACAGCTAAGTAGAAAATAAAATGAGACCTTTAAGTGTGACCCATGTAAGCTGGCCTGGTGGTGTGTTTTTGCTTTTATACAAATAGCTTATACATATATCCAGCTTAAATGGTTCCTGAAGGGAATAGCTTTAATTTTTTAAAGCTGTCATCATATTGGCATGTGTGACTGACTTCAAAAAAATCTGCTGTTGCTTATTAATGTTAGTAGTTTAGAATTGTCTTGCCATCCGCAGAGCACATCCTTAGACTTCCCCCTGTGCTTTGATCTTGGTGCCCCTTTTTTGTTACCTTACATGATGAAGCGGCTGCCCTGCAGGGCAGGATGTGGTTTGCGGCTGTAATGAAGGATAGAATTCCTCTAGGGAATTAACTTCAGTCTGTGGCTCTGGGTCCCACACCTGTTTATCCTTCCAGACTGACAAACTTTCATGTGTACAGCAAAGCAATTTCTTCACTTATTATTTTGAGTTGGATGTAATGTGAAAGATCCAAGGTGAAAGATGATACAAATAATTAAACAGCGTGGCAATGTTCATTGTTTCTCCATTTTGTGATTTTTATTTTCTGAAGAAGACCTGAACTTTGCACTGCAGGTTCCTTTTTAAATCTGAAATTCAGGCTAAACAAATATAAAGTATATTTTTACTTGAATCTTGGTCTACTTTGTTACTTCTACCCATTCTGTGCAGTAGTCGGACATGAAACAATTCCTGCGCTTTGGTTGTTATTGTAATGAACATTGCCACAAACTGGTCCAGTTGGCCATGGAAAGTGAACAGAGAAAGCTCTGTGTAGTCTTCATGACGCAACTATGGTCCTACGGACGTCTGAGGACTCTTTCCATCTCCACATGACAATACTGGGCCAATTGCCTAGCACTGTCACATGGGAGGAAGGAGGTAGTCCCATGCCCCCCTATTTTAGGGGGAGGAGGTTGAAAAAAGCTGCACTCGCCCTACTAACTATATTTTAAGTATCTACTTATATTCTGCGAACATTATGAGAAACTCTTGTTAAAACCTTGTCATTCAAATCTTTTATTTTGTAATTCATAAGGTGTGTGTGTGTGTGTATGTATGTGAATATATAGATAGATCTAATTATATATATATGTATATGTATATGTATATGTGTGTGTGTGTGTAAGAACATTAAAAGCGCTTTTCTTACTTGAAATTTTGTATGTTGCTAACAATTGTTTAACCTTGTCAAATATTTAATTCCCCTGCTGAGCCATATGTGCTCCAGTTTTGAAGTTTGCACATGTGTTATAACTCATAACAGATGAGGTTGTAAATAGACTTTGCATTGTAAGACTGAATGGAATTCTGGGAAAAACCAGATCCGATTCACAAAGCCTCTTAGAAATAAGTGTGAAAGTAACAGAGATGCATAAACATTTTTGACTTATTATTGGCGAGAGGTTGAGTTCGTTTACAATGATTTACATGGGTGGAGTACAGTGAACGTGGCATGTTTTTGGCACCGATCTCGGTCTTGTGGCAATGAAGCTTGTTGGTTTAGTCCAGAAATACACACAATTCTGAGGCATAATGCATTTTATGCCTAATAAATATCACTAGCTCATAGTAAGCTCTCATTGGTCTGATATTCTGCAAATGGCATAAGGGTGAACTCGAGGTATCTATAAAAACATTTATTAAATGGAGATGTGTATATGAAAACATAACGGGCCCTTAAATGTGAACATAAGTGTTGCAGTATTGCACATTAAATCCATGCTTCAGTGTTAATTTGTATACAATGTACCTAAAAGCAGAGGTTTGAATGTAGCCTATAAAAGATCATTTGTGCAGAAGGTACACCAATGTTTAAGGAAGTAGCTTGATTAGATAAATTCCACCTTAGGGTGTGCAAATACCGTAAAGGGAGAGGCTTTCAAGAAATTCTCTTGGTATATATAAAAATTATAAATTGATTTATTATAGGGCTGTGCAAATTAACGATTAATTTCTCGATTAATCGTTAATCTTTTTGATCGATTACAATTTTTTAAAATCTTTCTGCATGAGCGCCAGCCAAGGCATTGGCCTATACACATACAGCAATGAAGTAATAAAATGAACTAGGATCACACTAATCCAGCACGTTATTAATCTCACGTGCCCCACTCAATATGGCCGCCGCTTGAGTGGGGAAACTCAGAATAATAACGTGCTGGATTAGTGTGATCCTAGTTCATTTTATTACTTCATTGCTGTGCTGTATGTGTATAGGCCAATGTAGGTGGATCTGTATGTGTGTTTATAATTGATTAAAAAAAAATTCGCTTAATCGAACATGGACATTTTTATCTGTAACACCCCTAATTTATTAGTGTAACATGATTTAGATAGTTAAAATTGTATATAAAACATGATTATTCCATATCTATCATTGGTATCACATTACATTCATCACATGATTGGTTTATAGAGCATAATTGATGACTCATTCAGATAGCCCTGACATGTTTCACCCTGTTGGGCTTCTTCAGGGGGTAAAGATAGCTATCATGGGAGAGTCCAATCAGGCCGTCAATCGACACCAATACAAGGAGATGAAAAGGAGGTGGCACTCAGGAGGACTGCTTCAGAGGCTGGCTATACGAGTTGTGCATTTTCCAAACACACCCTCTCTCGTTCGCTGCCCCCGTGTGTTTAGTGCTGCAGATATTTCTCCTGACACGACTCCCATGCGTGACTATTTCATTTGAAGTGAGGGGAAACACACTTGATACATTTGGCTCCTTTTCATCTCCTTGTATTGGTGTCGATTGACGGCCTGATTGGACTCTCCCATGATATACACTGAGTGGCCAGATTATTATGACCACCCCATCAGTACTTCGTTGGGTCACCAGATGACTCAGCCAGATGACTCCGCCAGATGACTTTGTTGGGCCGCCTTGTGACTCCATGAGATGTTGAAAGGTGATGCGAGGAATCTGACACGGCACTGTTGCCCTCGTGTTGTCTTGTACCAGTCTTGCCACTCTCTGTTCTGCCCTAACATTGTCTAGTCGCTGACGGCCACAATTGGCACGTTCAGACCCAGATTTTCGGCTGACAGTCCAGTCTTTAAACACTTCAACAGCTGCTCTTGAACATTTAATGAATTCTACTGTTTTGCTGATACTCGCTGCCTCTGGGAATCATGCATGTGGCTTGCAATGCCTTTATGGGATTTGTAGTTTCAGCACAGCTGGAGAGCCGAGGTTGCCTACCCCTGGTCTAGGTGCTAAAAAAAAAAAAATGTTTTACTCACCTGAACCCCCTGAGCCAGCTCGCTGCTTCTTCGGTCTCTGAAGCCTGTCTCCTCCTACGCCGCAGCACTGGAATGTTCCTCGGCATCCTCAAGTCTGTACAATGTATATAGAATAGGATATTTTACAGGACCTTAAACCGCTGCAGAGGAGGGGGAGAGAGGATGCAAGGACAGGTCTAAGAGCAAACCGGTTCTGCGGTTCAGTTGAGTATAACTTGTTAACTGTTTTTTTTTGTCTAGGTCCCCCCAAAAAAAGAGTTCACCTTTGCAGTGTGGGGGTAGCCCCACTGAAAGGGTTAATAAACATGCATACTGAGAGGTGAAGTGAGTAACATTGATTATCTCATTACAATGGCACCTAGAAGTGGGTGATATATATTAGGCAGCACATGAACATTTTGTTCCTGAAGTCGATGTGTTGGAAGCAGAACAAATGGGGCAAGCGTAAGGATTTGAGTGACTTTGCTAAGGCCAAATTGTAATGGCTAGACAACTGGGTCAGAGGAACTCCAAAACTGCAGCTCTTGTGGGATTTTCCTGCTCTGCAGTGGTTGGGACCAACCAAAAGTGGTCCAAGGAAGAAAGCCAGTGACTAGGTAATGGGTGGCCAAGGCTTATTGATGCATGTGGGGAGTGTAGGCTGGCCCATATAGTCCGATCCAATAGGAGAGTTACTGTAGCTCAGATTAGTGAAAGAGTTAATGCTGGTTCTGATAGGTTTCTGAACATACATAGGGGAATTTATCAAAACCTGGAGCAGACAGAATCTGGAGCAGTTGCCCACGGAAACCAATTAGCATCTCTCCAGTTTGCGCAGGTAATATTTAAATGAGAGGGAAGCTGATTGGTTGCCGTGTAAATCTGCTCCAGATTTTATCTGCTCCAGTTTTGACAAATTCCCCCCCACTATGTATTGGGCCTTGTGGCCACAGGCTCATCAGGGTGCCCAAGCTGACCCCTGCCAACCACCAAAGCACCTACAATGGGCATGTGAGCATTAGAACATAGCAATAGAAGGTGGTCTCGTCTGATGGATCCTATTTTGTTTTTTACATCATGTGGATGGCAGTGTACCTGTGTGTGTCTTCCCTGGGGCAGAGATGGCTCTAGGATACACTGTGGGAAGAAGGCGAGCTGGAGGATACCGTGTGATGCTCGCAAATCTTGGGTTCTGCCATTCATGTGGAAGTTACTGTTGACATGTACCACCTACCTAAAATTTTTTGCTGATCAAGTACACCCCTTTATGGTATTCCCTGATGGCAGTGGCCACACAATGTTTCAGGAATGGTGTGAGGAACACAATGAGTTTGAGTTGTTGAATTAGCTTCTAAATTCTCCCGATCTCAGTCCAATCAAGCATCTGTGGGATGTGCTGGAAACACAACTTACAGGATCTGCTACTGACAGCTTGGTGCCAGGTAGTACAGAACACCTTCAGAGGTCTAGTGGAGTCCATGGCTGGATGGGTCAGGGCAGCAAAGGGGAACCTACCCTGTATTAGGTGGGTAGTCATAATGTTATGGCTGATGGATGTATATCCATCTTATTGCTCCATCACATGTATTTTTTCTAATGCACAGTTTTCTCCGTATAGAAAATCAATTGCAGTTCATGAAAGAATCTGTCATGCGAAAGATGCTTTGTGTATGGTATCTTGCAGAAGTCTGGCGCACGCTGCCTCTTGTCATTGGGTAGCCTTGGTTTGACCTGTCATTTTCGTCTAGGTAAACAATGTGGCTGGTCATTTCTATTCCGTAGCAGCGTACATCCTTGGCCTTTGTAAACCTAGTATTGTGGTTTGTGAAACAGAAGTGAACATAAGCTGAGTATCCTTTTATTGTTTGGAAAACCTTTCCAGGCAGAAAGTAATCCTTAAATGAATATAGTAAATCTTAAACAGCTGGAGGCCATGTTCACACTTCTGTATGTCACCCTTTGGTGTCTCGGTAGCTTCTCTTCACTGTTGCAGCTGAAAGATTGCATAGGATTAAATCTCTTGCTGAGCGGTTCACTAAAGTCAGAATATCACCAGCTATTGAGGACTACAACAAATCCCAGCAATAGTACATTATAGCTGGCGGTATTCTGCATTGCACAGTATAATGTACTGTTGCTGGGTTTTGTAGTCCTCTATAGCTGGTGGTATTCTGCATTGCACCACTGTATAATGTATTACTGCTGGAATTTGTTGTACTCCTCTATAGCTGGTGGTATTCCGCTGTGTAATGCATTATTGCTGGGATTTGTAGTCCTCTATACAGCGCAGTGCAGAATATCACCAGCTATTTAGGAATACAACAAATGCCAGCAATACATTATACATACAGTGTACAATGTATTGCTGGGATTTGTATTCCTATGTATAATATACAGCACAATGTACCATCAGCTATCGAGGAATACAAATCCCAGCAATACATTATAGAGCACCATGTGGGGGGGAGTGCAGGCTTACCTGAGCAGTCTTCCAGCAACTTGCTTCTGAGATCGGACCTGTCTATTGGCGGCTGTCATCCCCCCACACCTGCTCCTCCTTACTACATCTCCCCGCGTCCCTTTGCCGATCGTGGATGTGGGTGGGCGGTGAGTGTGAGACAGGGAGGGGGTGCGGCGTGAAGAGCGTGGATGCGGGCGGGTCTGGCAGCAGCGAGTGAGGTGGGGAGGAGGTGCGGCGCGCAGCGTGTGTGGAGTCGTGAACGGGACCAACTGATCGGAAGCCGATTAATCGATTATTGAAAAAGTTGACAACTTTTTCAATAATCGATTATAATCGATTATGTCGATTAGTTGTTGCAGCCCTACTAAAGACCACAGAGTTCTGACTCCTTTTTTGCTTCTGAGATATACTTACTCCTACAGATTTATTTATTGTGAATGTAGCAGCTTCCGTTCTTCATCTGCCAATTTCACATGTAGTCTTTTTTTCCTTTTCTTGGAAAGGTGACCTGTTATATTTCACCTATAAAATCCCAGAGACAGGACAGGCTGCAGAGAGGGGGGAGGGGGTGGCAGGCTCCGGTGAGTTATTTTTAGAGCATGATATTTAAAGCTGGAACACTTCATTCTGCTGGTAATGAGTCATCTGGAGAAAATGGGCCTCTTGCTTTCAGAGTGGGTATGCGGCAGCTAATCATCCCTTGAACTCCACATGAGATGCTCCATCAGGCGACTAAAGCCTTGTGAATTAAGACGAGTGCTCTTTGCTACAGAGGTTAATACTACATAGTATTTCAACCTTGCTATATAAATGATCATGTTTAAAACCCACTATTTATGTTGTAATGGAAGTCTTTCCAGTAATAATCATGTGATTTCTGACGCAGTATATCATTAGAACGGTTCTAAAGATTATATTGTACATGGGCTTAGTCACAATTAATTGCTGTTGGAATGGGTGGACAAAGTGATCTCATCTGTCCTTGTATAGCTCAGTCTCTGCTGCTTCTACGCACAGATGGATTTTGTTTTTGTTTGTTTAATTTTGTGCTTTGTTGCTAAATCTGGCAGGTGCGTTGGGTTGTCATTTAGAATGAATAGCATCACATTTCACTACCTCGCATTTTGTGCATGTTACAGCAACACAGAGGCTGGATTCGCACCTATGTGAGAAACAGCAGCAAGCTAATATAGCTACCATATCTGGGCACTGTTAACATACAATATATTACATTTTTTGTTCTTTTATTATAGATGGTTATAACCTTCGTGACGGAAACAAGTGGACTGGCATTTCTAACTTCCTTCTTAAAATGTTAGCTGCCCATCTGTCGTACCCCCTCTCTAGCGTCAATAGTCCAACTCTGACCTGCATTAAAGGGTTATTAAACCCTTGCATGTTTTTGCTAGCAAGCAGTAGATCTATGCAAAACGATAAAAAAACTTGGCTAATGGCTAAAAGCTAATACTTAGCTGTGTCTCCGCTGCGCGCTCCCCTCCAAACATCTGAACATTTCTCAGACAGCCGCAAAGGATCTTGGGGTGGGCGCATGCGCAGTTCAGATTAGGTACACAAGGCAAGTATATGAAGCAGTGTGCACCTGCACAGACTCAATGGGACATGAGCAAAGAGGAGGACAGAGGAGTCGGCGCTGGATCGGTGACCCGCACCAGCACTGGAAGGACAGCTAAAAACTACAGGACAGAAGATCAGATGAGGAGGCATTCTGTTTATTCATTGATTTCCATTGGTTCCATGTCTATGACTAGTTTAGCATCTAGTGAGTCGGCATAATGGACAGCAACAATTTTCAGAATAAGGTCCGCAATGGATGCCCTGTATTTCTTTCAGGAAAGCTTTCTGTTAAGTGAATATGACTTCACTAAGGTAACAATGTTATTGAAAACCCCCTTGGATCCTAGGCCATGGCAGTACACAGAACGTCCACTTCTTCTCTGTAGGTCAATATTACGGCCCAGCTCCTGTCCTCCAAATGGCAGAACCTAAGTGGGCGGTAGTGGTGTGAACATTTTGACAGTTGACTAACCAAAAGTATCCTTGAAGAAACAAATCTGGTTCTATTTTACCTCCTACAAGTAATACACTTTCTCCCTTATTGCGAGGTGCCAAGTCAGGGAGGAGAAAAGCAGGACATGTCCTAATGCTAATTTATTAGCTAAAGTTTGAACTTGCTAATATAGATTTTAGGAGCAAGTCAATCCAATCTCTGAGCCAGCTGGTAAGTGATGTAGAGAGCATGTGCTTTAGTTGACAACAGTGAAAAGGGTTCAAAAAATGTTAACAATTATTTGAAGGGTGGTTCCCCCCCTCCCTGTTTCTTTGGCCAACCATTCTTGGGACTTGCTCAGCCGTGTCATATCTGCTTAACTGCGCACAAAACTTTTTTTTTTTTTTACAACTATCACACAGTGATATAGTTACCTACATTTTCAAAGATCCATTTTTATCCATTTATCTTCCAATTACAATATAATGTATTTTTATTGCTAAGTCTGTTTGCTAAAGCCTGTGTCTAAAATACTTTATCACTGTTTGGTAGCTGGGAAATGCTGTCCTTTTAGATGTGTCACTCTGTCACTTTGATGGATGTATCTCTAGCAAGATTCATGATTTGTCGTTTTGCCTCAAACGTCAGTCATCAGGATTCCCTCTGTCTGTTTCTTTTCTCACATGTCTGGTTAAACTGAGTTTATAAATCAGGAGATCAGCTGTCACCGTGGAAGTCGTGCAGTTGAAACAAATTCAAGCTGGGAAGTGAAATACCATGCATGTGCTGCACCTGCCAATTACAGACTATTGCTGCACCACGTTCCCGAAGTGTAAATTCTCTGTAATCAGGTAGACTTCATTTAGCTTTTTGGGAAGTCACCATAGTTACACATTTTTGTTTGTAGATTGTTTTTATGCAGTGTAAAGCTTGCTGTGGGTGTCCTTTTTCATACTACATTCCACCACAAGGGAATGGAAGATTCTTGCAAACCTTTAGCTTTACACCTTCAGAGAGCATGTCCAATCACTCTCCCTGCTCTATTCCTCAGTGTTTTGCTCCCTCCTCCCCTTTCATCATCGGATAAAGTAGTGATTCGATAAAGCTTTCTAAAGATTTCCGATCGCTAGGTTTCAATCGTACGATAATCGTGCAGTGTATGGGCACCTTAACCCGTCCAGTCTGTTTGCCTGACCTCCATCAGCTGGCAGTGTATGCTCAGTCAACGCAGGTAAGCGTTTGTTGCCAGCTCTAGGTGACCACATCTAGAGGAGACCAGGCTCCTCTCCTGTTTATGGACATCTATAAATTAAATATTTTTGAGAGAAGGGTAAGGCCTGGTGTGTCCTTCCTCTCTCTGTTGGAAGAAGTGGTGACTAACATTATGACATTTGACACAACTCTCCCATATGGATTTTTAGGATATGGTTTAACCAAATTTTTTCTCCTTGCATAGAGGACAGGCATATTTAACCACTTCCCGGCCCGCCGTTGTAAAAAAAACGGCCAGCCAGCAGCTCTCTAGATCTGAGCGCGCATCTTTAGACGTCCACTCAGCCAGACCCCCTCGTGCGCGGCGGGCGCGCTCGAGCGGCAAATGCCGATATTTGAAAACGGGCAGCGATGCCCGTTAATATACAAGCGATAGAGCCAGCGGATCGCTTGTATGAGGTCCCGGGATGTGCACCCCCTCCCCCCGCTCTCACGCTGGTCACGGGCCCTGCTGTGCCCGGTGCGAGCTCTGGACCAGCATACTGCCTCTGTCCCAGGGGATCAGAGGGAGGTCAGTACCGGTCCCCTCTCCGGTGTCAGAATGCAAAAGTGGTGTATATTACATCACTTCCGCATTCTTGTGTCACTCTCCAGCTTCAGATGCTGGAGAGAAGCTGATGAAGCAGATCTCTGCTTCAGCTTCTTCAGGGGGGGTCCTAGGTGACATTAGGGGTCTTGGTGACCCCTGATGTTCCCATAAAGAGGACCTGTCACATATTTTGTCATCACATAAGGGGGTTTTCTTAGCCCCCTATGTAAAAAAAATAATAGGAAAAACAAAAAAAAATTAAGTTCGCCCCCCCCCCAAAAAAAAATGTAAAGTTACAAATTTAAAGAATAACATTTGTATTTTTTTTAAAAAGTCCCCACCTATACATACACTCATGCGAAAACGACGATTGCGCTCATTACGCCGCACATGTTACATATCGTTGGAATGAGAGCAATAATTCTCGGGCCATCAATCACTGATAACACTAAACTGATGAGCTGTAAAAGCTTTTAAAGCGTCGCCTATGGTCAATTTTGGGTATAGTAGTTTTTCGCGGGTGCGCTCAATTTTAAAGCATGACATGTTTGGTGTCTATTTACCCGACGTGACCCCGTCTTTTATATTTTACCGAAAAATATGGGTAATAATAATCATTGTTTCCTAATATAATGAAAAACTTATTTTTTCCCCCCCAAATGTTCAATAATTTTTCCTTAATATAGTAAAAAATAAAACCCGTAGTGGTGATTAAATACCACCATAAGAAAGCTCTATCTGTCCCCCAAAAATGGTATAAAATTAATTTCAGTACAGCGTTGCATGACTGAATAAACGTCAATCAAAGTATGGCAGCACTGAATACTGAAAAATGGCCTGGCCAGGAAGGGGGTCTAAACACCTGGTCTTGAAGTGGTTAAAACTTACCAGTATAGTGGTCTGGAAGAAGGTGGATTGGCAGTACCAAACCCATGACTGGTGGGTTGCATAACACATGACATGAAGGTTTTTTTGGCAACAGTAATACCATCCTTTCCATTTATCTCCCTACTGGGGCCAAATGCTATGCGGGGCCCTATGCTACCCCCTCACTTAAACTACATCAAAGGAAAATTGGGAAAATACAAAATATATTATGCAGTGTGAAGGATGTTTAAATAACCATAGGCTGGGAGAAATGGCTAAAAGAGGTGCGTTAAAGGCCTTTTATCCTCAATATGTCTTCACCTACTGTTTAAACATATATCCAGCATATATCCCACTGTCTTAACATATATCCAAACGCAAGCTTCAGTGCAGTCAGCTGGGGGGATGACATTGGTAACTTGGCCAGTGAGCAATTGTCGGAGATCCTTTCATTTGTTTGGTCGTCTTG
>NW_017307586.1:124689-126632 GCF_000935625.1 Nanorana parkeri | reverse complement strand
GTCAAAGATATTTAATGTTCCCATGGAGACCATATCAAATGTTGAGGAGATGCCCAAAAATACATAGGTTTTGGCAGGATTTTATGGCTAGAATTTTTGATCTAATGCAGGATTTTATGGCTAGAATTTTTGGTCTACTTAATCTTATAGGGGCTAATAAAGCTCTCCTCACATTGATTACTAGATTACTATTTTTTTGGAAGGATGCTGATTGTTCAAAAATAAATTTCTGTCCCCACCAACTTTATCTCTATAGATGACTTAATGATATACTTTGGTTAGAAAAATTCCTGTTATCAGTATAGAGGGACTCCAGAGCGATTGACCAAGCTTTGGCAACCATGGTTAGACATCCCAGGATAAGCTCCAACCCCACCATTATTGCTTGGGCTGACTGGAAGATGGTCACAACCAAAGCAGTTTCTCTGTAGTAGCCATAAAGGTAGCTAGCCAATTTTCCCATGTCTTGCTAGTTACCTTTTATACGTGACAAGATAGTCTCCTGGTTTTCCACTAAAAGTATGGAGTTGTATGGATCGAGGACCAGCGGGGGAGCCAAAGTTTGTGCCTCTTCCCTTTCATAACAGACATGTTGATTGGTTGGGAATAACGGTTTATTGAATATTATGACTTTATATATTGTATGATTAGCTATAAAATATGCACAATAAGAATTTGTCTGCAGAATACAAAAAGGATACTAAAGAAGAAAGATAATGACTAAAATGATGTGCCGTACTATAGGATAAATCTATTTGTGCCTCAAGAAAGTCCTAGGAGGGCTTTATGCTTTCTGTTAAACGCTACTTTATTAATAGAACTTGATGTTGCATGTTGGACCCTTCCACGGGTACCTATATTTTAGTCATGTTAAACACGTTTTTGTGTGTGCTGTAAACTGAAATGGAAAGTGGTTTTCTTCTCAATAGGCTGCATAATTAGAGCGATCCTTTCTTCTTTTGGAATTAGTATCATTGATTTACTGAGCCATCAGTGGATTTCCCCATCCACTGCCAGGTATTGTATTCAGCAGCCACAGCACCCTTGGCTACCTAAATAGGACACGGTCACTGTTTGGACGACATTTCTTACATGAATCAGCCAAAATTAGAAACGTCAATGGACAGCATATGACATTATTGAAGTCTGCCTGTCCAGCCACCATATTTATATACATTTTAGAATATGTTCTGTAGATTGACAAGATATCTCTCCAGAACCACTACTATAATCCTGAGATATGAAAATAATTCCTATATTCTCCAATCTTTTGTAAGAGGTGCCAGAGGCAAGGTTGCTATGGAAATAATAGCATGTTTTTATACATCAAATGATAACGCATTTCATATGGCACATTCATCTAATCTGCATCGCCTGCTGAGTTGTCATATGTTGGAATGGATTTGTGCTGTGATGCTCACCTCTTTTTCAGATGCACATTTAACCCCTTCATGACTGAGGCCCTTTTTTCATTTTTTTGCACCCATGTTATATTCCACATTTTAGGCCTGAAAATGACTTAAAACCCCCCAACATTATATATTTTCTGAATGCCAAGACCCTATAGAATAAAATGGTGGTAGTTGCAAATTTTTATGTTGCGCAATATTAGCGCAACTCCTTATTAAACCCCAACATTTAGTGAAAAATGTAATTTAATGCCCCAAAACACAACAAAATACCCATTTTTTAAATGACATATAAAAGATGAGGTTACAACGAGTAAAACGATACCCAACATGCCCAGGTTACAAATTGCGTGCGTCCGTGAAACGGCAAAAAACTGCAGTACCCCAAAAAGTCAATAGACGCTTTAAAAGCCCCCACAGGTCATCAATTTAGAGATACCCCAAAATACTGGCCCTAGAATTATTGCTCTCACTCCGGCGTGCGCGGTGATACCCAACATATGTAGCGCGTTCGTCGTTTTCATACCTAGGCGC
>NW_017307586.1:116838-124586 GCF_000935625.1 Nanorana parkeri | reverse complement strand
TTTTGAAGCTGACCTAATCAGTCCCACCCTTTCCATCATTGAGGGTGTACTGTGTAAGCAAGAGAGATTGCCTTTCTCCGCAGGATGTAGACAAAGAACGTAGGCTTGCCTGTTGGAAATTGGTATGCATGTATCTGTGCGGGAGGAGGATTGTTTAGGTCAGCTTAAAGGGGCCAAAAGGAAAGTGCACTGTGTTTTAAAGGAGAACTATGGGGTCAGTGCTTTTCCCCATAGTTATCCCAAGGGTCACGGGAGGACAAAAACTAGCGTCCTCCCGTGACCCAAAGCTCAGTATACCGCAAGCTACAGCTCGCGGTATACTGAGACTGCCGCAGAGGGGACAGGATTGAGAAGTGAGCAAGTGACGGTATGTGTTCGCTCACTTCCTTCGTTGTAACACGTCGGCTCGAACTATGAGGCTGAGTGATTTTTACTCACCTCATAGTTCTCCTTTAAAGTGGACTTATGCTTTTAAAACCTAGTGACTCGTCAGCGAATTAGTTAAACTTAAGTTTACAGTTAAGCCAGACCAGGTCCCATTTACTGCTAATGTAATATCATTTTTTTTTTTTTTTGCCCTTCACCTCAGGCCGCGCCGAACAGATTGGAGCAGTCAATAATGCATCTAATCCTCCTTTGGCGCAGATCATATGCGTGGCTGACAGCTCTGCTCTTCATGGTCTGGAAGGAAAGGCTTTGAAGCGGACCCTTACCCAGATCTTTAAAATAACAAACACCATGACAATCTTCAAACACATACTTCTAGATAATTGCTGGATTTTTATTTTTTGCATACCTTATTTCTATTTCAGTCTTCTGACACTGGCCATTTTAATAAAGGACAGATTACCATTTCTTTATTTCCTGGAACTCTGGCACATGTGACTAGGACATGTGACCATGCCCATCTGAGGGGAGGGAAATGCCTTTCCCTGAGATTTCCCAGCAATGCTCTGCTGATGTTACATTCCCAAGATGCAACACTTTGGAAAACACAACATTTGTGCCATAACTGGACCAGGAAGTAGATAAACTATATTTGTAAGTAAATGACCTCTGTGTAGCTTAGAAATGTAAGATGATTTTAAGAGCAGAGCTGCATGCTGATGGGATTTTTAGTGAAAGGAGGTAAAGGCCCACTTTAAAGAGCTAAAGCAGCATTATAAGGACATGTGACATATTCTGGCTTATCTCCAACACCTACCTTGCTGTGCTGAAGTGAAAAACAGGTGACCCAAAAATAGAGACCTAAACAAAGTTAATTCTTCCTTTTTAGAGCTTTTTCTCTTAATGAACTGCTGGTGGTGTGCCCTGTTCTTTTGGACGTGGGAAAACTAGCTGGGTTTACAACCACTTTTATCACTTCCAGGTCTTGTCCCTCCTCCAGCCTGGAGATTTACTGTGCAAGAAAAAGCTAGACTCATAAGTTGATCTCTCACTCAGCTCTCTCCTCCTATCAGTATGTCTTGTGTTGGCACATGGATACTGTTAGAACTACCTAGAACCTTTCCTCTCTCGTTTTCCCGTTGTTACTTGTCTAGTTACAATCTACATCTGTTTAAAACGGGCTGACAACGTTCAGTTTCTAACTTTACCTTTTGCCGGTTTTATGACCTCCTCCTGTAATCCATAGCGATGTTATGTAAACATTGGTGAATGATGTTTTCACTATTTCATTTCATTGTGTTTCTTCTCCATGATGTGTACCGCTATTCAACTTGTTTTTGACTTTGTGACTGTATCTTTATCCTTGAAGAATTTACAAAAATAAAGAACTACCTAGAACCTTGTACTGCATCTTTCTTTCCCAGTTTGAGCCCTACTTTTACATGCACTGCAAAAGACCAATGTTGGGATACATTCAGGCACTTAATCTGCTTGCATTTAATGATTTATCAGTGAATGCAGGGCTGTAGTAATGTCTTTTTTTTAAAATATGTATTTTTAGTGGGACATTTGTTAAAAAAAGAAACTGTTTAACTTGTAAGGTGTATTAAACTGATCCCTTTACACAAGGTAGTCTACGCCTAACCATTACTTGATACATTCTGCAGTTTCAATAAGTTCTGCATTATTTTTTTCTTTTACATGAAGTAGCTTGGCTGAAATGGCAGGTTGTGTGCATCTATGAATATGATTACTGTAGTCCAAAAAAACATTCATCCTTATTTTTTTTTTGCAGCGTCTTGTCTCTGTGCCAGCATAGTTTTATGTGCAGGTTGTGCCTTCCCTGGTCTCTTTATGCATGTCTAACCTTGGTTTTCTCAGCTCACACCTTGTAAAGAAACTAATGAGCACAGTGTATCCTGCTGACCCACATCCCAACCCTGCAGATTTACATTTTGGCTCTGAATTCCTCTCTCAGGAACTTCCTTCTTACTGACCCATATCTTGTGTTGTGTTGCAGGTTTGATGAGCTGGTGAAAAGGTTCAAAGTCGATTATCATGCTGGTGGTTCCACTCAAAACTCCGTAAAAGTGGCTCAGGTTAGTTGTGCAGTGACCATGGCCTTGCATTTCTATTAATGTAGATGTTAAAAACAACTGGACGTTTTTAGATTTAAAAAAAAAACAAAAAAAACTTGCCAAAATTAATTTTTTTACCCTATTGTGAAATCTGCCTTTTTCAAAATTCTTTTTTTAACCTGTGTGAACTGGACGTGACAAGTTGTATTGTTAAAATGCAGCATAAAAATATGGTCAAGTATTTCCAGATGAATTGAGATACGGAAGCGCTCAAATTTTTGCATTAGGAAGATAGTTCATCAGGAAAATTATAAGTTCATCTTGTCGCAAACTCTGTGCAGCAGTGGCCAATTGTGTTTCACAGGGAAATAAAATACCTCACCCTTGTAAATGTAGACTTATTTACTATACGTACCTCTACTTCATTATTTTGTTCCCAATACAACACTTTACCGCTCTAACTGCCCTTTCTTATACTGATCAATAACACATTTCCACCTTCTGCAACTGATGTCTCTTTTAACTTTGCCTAATCTTAAGGGTAGACATGGCCCATTATCAAATCTTTACATTGACCTCAAAAGGGAAAAATATAGATAGATGGATAGATTTTTTTTTTTTTTTTTTATTGCCCCCCTTTTGGTTTTGAATCCATAAAATCAATATTTAATTTCTAATGTTAAAAAGGAAAGTTATAATAAGCAATAATTTTGTTTGCGAAAGAGATGCAGATGTCTTCCTCGTATTGTAAAGTGCTGCCCAAACTGTTGGTGCTATATACATCCTGTATAATAATAATGCATTGATCTCAAACTTCAGTAGTAATGCCCCTTTGCAGATTTTATAGTGTTTTTTTTGTTTTTGTTTTATTTTTTATTTTTTTGGTCTTTTCTTCAAAAAGACAACTGCCCCTTTGTATTAAAAAAAAAAAAAGTGTGTGTGTGTAGGGAGTCTAGACCAGTTGTTGAATCAGCCCTACATATGCTATACCTTTTTTATTACATAAAGATTTAGCTGTGGTCTGCTCAACTTGATCTTCCTTGGTGGCTACTTACATCATTGCTAACACCCAGTGACTTATTATCCTCTGCTGTACATGTCCCAGCATTCAGTGCACTTTAGGAAACCTGGCTCCCGCCCCTTCCCCCTACAGCTGTTAGCTGATTGGACATGCTGGTAGGTTTCGCAGCGTTCACACACTCGCCATTCTACCTCTATCACTGAATGAAAGCGCAATGCAGCCGCCTCCTGATTGAATGCCCAGTAAGTAAGGAAGATTTTGCTGATGGAGTTTGCACCAATCAGCTCCCTCTCTGCTCCTCCCGCCCACCTGTTAACCAGTGAATGGGTTGGTTGAGTTTCCTCAGGTGCATTGAATGCTGAGACTTGTAAAGCTCAGGTTAGTACTTTCTGTGCATTCATTCCTTTTAAAATGGAAAAAATTGCAGAAAATTCAAAAATGGCTTGGCCAGCTGATTTGAAAAATGTTCCGGAGGGCTTGGCAGCGAAAGGGTTAATGGTCATTTACCTTCAGACTTAAACATCTGCCAGTCAAGTGGTGCTGAGGGCCAAGGTTCAGCCTTGCCTTCAGTCTGAAAGGTCCTTTTTATAATGGTTCCTCCCCAGAGTAGAAATTGCTTACTCTGCTTTTTCATCTTCTCACAATGTGCATTAGAAGTTGCAGCAAGTCAGATAGAGGCCACCTCATTTCTTGACCAGAGGATATCCAGCATCATCTACCTCTTTTCTCCCCAGATTTTACTCTTCTCGGCCCACGTCTTTCATTTTTTTGTGTTTTTTAAATTTCTTTCAATCATGGAAGCTCAGCATCACATGTTGCAGTTACGTAGGGTGGGTTTCATGGAAATGCAGTCTGCCTATGAACGCCCACTACTCCTGACGTCACCAATCAAGGAGTTTTAATATCTGCATAACTGCTGCAAAGAGACAGCCCAATGTGTGAATCAGGGCTCTTGAGAGGAGTATTGAGGCAGGGTGCTGTGATGTTTTCAGAAAGACATGTACAGCCCCCTGCTGGCTCCTCACACCAGCCATGATCTGCCTGTGTTGCATATAGAAGCACAGACACCCACTGATGACATCACTGGTTATATGAGGTATGTAATCGAAAGATTTTTATTACATGTTGATGAGGGGTTGAAGGAGCAGCCATGGAAAGCAAAATATAAGCAGAATAAACTTCAGATTTAAGTGTGTCAGCCAGCTTTCAAGCCATTACTTTGCTGTTGCCTGCTTGGCTTTTTTTCCCCTTGATGGAATAAATGGGAGCAAAGTTTTAGAAGTTTAATTGCTTAATTCATAATGTTCATCAGGGAGAGATTCCTTCCATTTATAAAAGCATATTTGGCAGTCACATGTGCGATTTACTCTTTTCTGCCGTTGGGAATGATGCCTCGTGTTTTACACAGTTTCATAGTCCGGTCATGTGCCAATTACTGCAGTCACTGGACAAAGTCTTTGTGCACATGTGCCAGGCTTACATTAGTTTTCTTGCAACAGTTTCCTGCTCCGGAATTGATCAGAACTGGAGCAGTTGCCCATGGCAACCAATCAGCGTCTCTCTTCAGTGTGCTCAGGTAAGAGTTGAAAATGAGAGAGAGATGCTGATTGGTTGCAGTGCAAATCTGCTCCAGATTGTGTCTGCTCCACTTTTGATAGACCCCCCCCAATGTGCCTTTGTGACTACATGTGTCAGAGCTCAGACTTTGGAGGCCCCAGTTGACATATTGAGTGTGCCAGGTTCTTGGCAATCAGCGGGAGCACAGGAATACTTTTCTGAGGTAAAATAACGTTCTGGAACACATGCGTTTTTGTGAAGGTCTGAAAATAATGTTGCTGTTTGGGTTTGAAATAACAGAGGAATAAATCAGGTCCAGACATTCTTTTCAGATTTCTGTGCCGGATATGTATAACCAGAAAGCTGTATTAGTTGAATATGTGGTTTCTTAAGTAACTTTGAATTTGAGTGAATGAACACAGTTCCAGCCCCCCCACCCCTCTCCATGAACCCCAGCTTTCTCATGCACTTATAGTGCCAATATATATGTAATGCGATGACTGTTTATAAATCAGAGCAGTCACAGCTACACAGTGCCCGAGAGCGCTGACAGTACATTTTAGAGTCTGGAATTCCGATCCGTTTAATTCATGTCTATCCTGTATGTTGCTGTTGGAATTTAAGGTCTATTTTAGTTTTGTTTCACCCCTCCTTTCCCCCCCCTGCACCCCCCTTCATCACTCACACATCAGCTCTCCTAGAAAGCATTTAGATCTGGGAACGCTGCCATTTTGGATCAACTGAGACATGGCCAGGAGTGTCTACGTTCATGGGAAAAGTACTACAATTTAGGGTTCTAAGGATTTCCTTTTGGTTCATCTACATGAGGGCTCTGCGCCCAGCTAAACTTGCCATAACAAAGTTGGTCTTTGTTTCCCAATTCTGTAACATTTTTTGTAGAAAAAAAACAAAACACACAGGAGTTAAAACCACTTAACTCCTTCATATGTTATGGTATACCCAAGCTACAGTGCGCTGGCTCTTAGCCTTTTCTGTATGTGTATCAGGGTTCATGTTAGGTCTCCCTGGGACTGCTGATCTCTTTGGGCTCAGGCTGGCATTGAGAACATTTTGCATGTACTTGCTCTAGTGGTACTGCAAGGTATCATCTCTCATTTACCTGGCTTTCAAGGTGATGTATCCAAATACAATACTTATAAGTTGTTTTCCACTCATCCTCACAGTTCTAGCCGACCTGTGACAATGAAACTGTCACAAGTCGGCTCGGTAGATCGAGAAGTGAGCAAACTCATACCGGCGTTCACTCCTCGATCCTGTCACAGCTCCCTGCCGTGACAGTGGAGGGGCTGGATTCCGCCCACTCCGATCCTCCAGCGCTGACTGGTGGAACGGACGGGGGAGGGGGCAGGTACAGCTGGCTCTGCCTCTCGATAGGCAGAGTCAGCTGTCACTCATGCAGCTGGGCGGATCCAGACATAATTGTCGGGATCCGCTTCAGCTGCGGCGTCTCAGTAAATTGCGAGCTTAGGGTAACGGGAGGACGCTAGTTTGTGTCCTCCCGTTACCCTAAGGAGAACTATGGGGGAAAGCACTGACCCCATAGTTCTCATTTAAGCTAATTGATCTCCTCTTTGGAGTGTTTTTTGATTGCAGCTAAGAGAAAAGATGGTGCCCCTCTCTGTGGATGTTTTTTTTTCTTACCAATTCCTCTGTTTTATGTTGGACAACTTTATCTGTTTTAAGAGGCCTAAGAATGATCAGCATAATTAACCTGCTGCTGTCATATATAAGCTTTCTCAAAATAATTCTTCTTTTACTAATGGCAGTACAGCTCGTGTACCTTGGAAACAATAAGTACTATCCTTGTTGCACTCCTTACCGATAGTCCCTTGTAGTGGGAGGTGCTCGCGGTGACTGCGGATGGTGCCGCGAATGTCGGCAAAATGATAGAAATGTCACCAGCACACAAGTCCTTTTAGGATAGCAAAAGCTTCATTTATTGAAGTTTTTTTTTTGTCATGACCCAACAAGCGCACAGGGTCCCTTCATCAGGCATTTCTATAATTTTGCTACTTTGGAAACAAGTGAAAGCTGCCAAACAGAATTTGGAGGAAGCTTTTCTGGGTTTACCCAATGGAGCCTTTTCCTAAATTAACAAATGTGTTTGTACAGTGATACGTGCTATACAAATCAAATGCTCAAGCAAATAACATTAAAGGAGAGCTATGGGGTTGGGGCTTTTTCCCATAGTTCTCTAAAGGGTAACGGGAGGACACAAACTAGCGTCCTCCCGTCACCCAAAGCTCAGTATACTGCGAGCTACAGCCTGTGCACAGGGAGGGGCTATGGAGATTAGGAGGAGAGAGGAAATGAAATCAGAAATAAAGTAGGCAGGGCTAACACCACGCATTTACTAGGGCTGCAACAACTAATCGACATAATCGATTATAATCAATTATTGAAAAAGTTGTCAACTTTTTCAATCGATTAATCGGCTTCTGATTGGTTGGCCCTTTTCACGGCTCCGCACACGCTGCGCGCCACACCTACTCCCCACCTCAAGCTCGCCACTGCAGACCTGCCCGCATCCACGCTCCGCACCTCCTCCTCGCCTCACGCTCACCGCCCGCCCAAATCCACGATCGGCACAGGGACGCGGGGAGAAGAAGTAAGGAGGAGCATGTGTGGGGGGATGACAGCCGCCGATAGACAGGCCCGATCTCAGAAACAAGTTGCTGGAAGAC
>NW_017307586.1:97471-116828 GCF_000935625.1 Nanorana parkeri | reverse complement strand
ATTTTTTTTTTTTTTTACTTCCACCGCTCCAAGCTTGCACCTGTGATGGACTGCAATCTCAATACAAACTAGAAGTCCCATCACTGGAGCCATTTTTTAAATGTATTTCTTATCCGATTAACCGATTAATCGAACTTAATAATCGGCTAACCGATTTAGAAAATAATCGTTAGCTGCATAGCTGCAGCTCTATCATTTACACCTTTTTTTTTTTTTTTTTAAATTAAAAAAAATATTGTGTCAAAAAGAAATAAGGAGCACACTTTATTTTTGGCACATACTGCAGGCCCGGGACTGGCATGTCTGGTATTGGCGGAAAGTGGGAAAGGAGAGCACATTTATCTTGTAACATCCCCTGCCTCTGCGGACTTGCACATATTACTGTAAACACGTGCCAGGTGTGCCTACATGCAAAAACTACCATCGCACTACTCATGTTAGGTATTGCAGAGTGAGCAATTATTCAAGGGCCAATTATCCCAGATGTCTCTATTTAGATGTCTCTAAACTGATGAACTGGGCTATGGGCTGTACAGTTCATCAGTTTAGAGATCTGTAAATATTGGCCCTAGAATTATTGCTCACTCTGCGATAGCGAATGTGTAGCGCGATCGCTCAAAAAATCCCATCATTTATATGGCTCTGTTCACATATGAAAGTTTAGTCGCAATAAGCAAAACGCCGGTTGCTGGAAAAGGTACAGGAACTTTTTTTTCTTTGGGGCATATTGCAGCTCATTTTGGCCCCATAGACTCAATAGGAAACACTTGATGAGCTACAATCTGCTCACAAAAACACGCAATTTGATTTATGCACATAAAAACGGGCAAAAACATTGTACCCAGCCTAAATGTTAGCCGCACAGCTGATTTTGTTATTTAATTGCACACTGCCTCATACATTATCAATTCACACAGAATGTCAATCATCCAAACATTACCCCATACATATAAAGAGTTTGATTGTATATGCCTAGTGACTGGAAGAAAAGGCCATATAAAATGTCAAAATTGCAACCTTAGTGCAACAATGAAATTGTGTCTGTACAGGCTTTTGAAGCATTCATTTTGTCAGGTGGTGATTAGCTTTTGCTCAAGGCTATAGCTTTCTGCCTTTAACTGACGAATGTTAAAGACTTTTGCAAAGAAATGCAGTTCCCTGACTGCAGTCAGCAAAAATGGAACATTTCGTTTTGAGCACATTGGCTATCTTTAAAGTCTACTGATGAAAAAAGGAACAAGTCTGATTTAAAATGAACTAAGAATACTTAGTCAGTTACATTATTCATATATTTCATGTGTTTACAGTACCCAGGCTAAGTGTTTAGTTTTGGGCGAAAAGGCGGCGAGAGTAAAATTACCCTTTTTAATAACAAAATCATCTTATTTGTCAGTTATATTTTTGGTGCCCCCCTTCTGCACTAGAGCAATAATGTTAATATGCTGAGAGCGTAGAGCCACTCTGTGGCTGGGAAAGATTCTGACAAAATTGTTGGGGTCCATCCTGGCCCCTGATTGATAGCTGGCTCTGCCTGTCTTTCAACTTGACACCTGCTGGCGTCTGAGCCGGCTCTATATGTCAGGCATCGGAGGAGATCACTCCGCAGGTCGAGGCGGAACTGTGGGCACAGTACACTGAGCGCAGCTGTGGAATGCATCCAGGGCCACATGACCTCTGTCTAAGCATAACTGGTCCCCTCTATTACGCCAGCTCTCTCTGGCTGTTATCTCCATCTGCCATACTTTGCAGGCCACCCCCAATAACTTGGCTGCCAGGGAGTGAGCCAGCCTCCTGCAGGTCACCTGGCTGATTCCTAGCAACCAATGGTCTGTTGCTAAAGACACTGTTGTCACCCACTATTTAAGACCGCCCATAGGGTCTATAGTGATGGATAACATCCGTGGTTTTTAACAGGGCTATTCACTAAAGGGTGAAGACTTTGGAGAAGGAAGGAGAAGTGAACCATCTAGGACAACATACCTGAACTGGAAAGTGAGATGAATCGGAGAATTTTTCCAAATCGGCTATTTTGGCCTAGATTGTTCACGTCTCCTGCCTTCACACTTCTTCACACTTTAGTGACTAGAACTGTAAGGCTCAGGGTCCCTGTGGGACGCCTGCAGCTATAAAAACTTTTTAGGACTGTTTGGATAGATTTGTTATTAGCAGAAAATGGTGAACACTGGGACAATATACCCAATATTGCCTAAAAGGTGCCAAGGGAAATCGTTTTGTGTTAAAGAAATGTTATGTTTTTAGATTGGTATCCTGCAGTGTAAGCTTAATATCAAGTTTTTAAAATACAAAATAACTTTCCAAATGGTTTATGCACATTAATGTTGTATCCAACATAAGCTTGGCATTCCTCCATGTTTAATATTTACAGTTGCCTTAGTGTCTCTGTGCAGTTTTTCAAAGCCCATATCATAGAAGGAAGACCTCCTCTCCTCCTTACTTTGGCTGATCTCTTTGATCTTTTCTAAATTACATCCAGAAGGGCAACACTGATTTGCTTAAAACGTCATTTTAAGTGTAACCCTTTACATGTATTTTGTTCATGATGATAAAGAAATGTCCTAATTTTAAGAGTGTTATACACACAGGTTACATTACATATAAACAAACACTAAAATAAAGTACCGATGTCCCTTAATGGGCTGAAAATTATGAGCATGGAAACGGGAATGTTTCTACTACACTGCCTCATACATTATCAATTCACACAGAATGTCAATCATCCAAACATTACCCCATACATATAAAGAGTTTGATTGTATATGCCTAGTGACTGGAAGAAAAGGCCATATAAAATGTCAAAATTGCAACCTTAGTGCAACAATGAAATTGTGTCTGTACAGGCTTTTGAAGCATTCATTTTGTCAGGTGGTGATTAGCTTTTGCTCAAGGCTATAGCTTTCTGCCTTTAACTGACGAATGTTAAAGACTTTTGCAAAGAAATGCAGTTCCCTGACTGCAGTCAGCAAAAATGGAACATTTCGTTTTGAGCACATTGGCTATCTTTAAAGTCTACTGATGAAAAAAGGAACAAGTCTGATTTAAAATGAACTAAGAATACTTAGTCAGTTACATTATTCATATATTTCATGTGTTTACAGTACCCAGGCTAAGTGTTTAGTTTTGGGCGAAAAGGCGGCGAGAGTAAAATTACCCTTTTTAATAACAAAATCATCTTATTTGTCAGTTATATTTTTGGTGCCCCCCTTCTGCACTAGAGCAATAATGTTAATATGCTGAGAGCGTAGAGCCACTCTGTGGCTGGGAAAGATTCTGACAAAATTGTTGGGGTCCATCCTGGCCCCTGATTGATAGCTGGCTCTGCCTGTCTTTCAACTTGACACCTGCTGGCGTCTGAGCCGGCTCTATATGTCAGGCATCGGAGGAGATCACTCCGCAGGTCGAGGCGGAACTGTGGGCACAGTACACTGAGCGCAGCTGTGGAATGCATCCAGGGCCACATGACCTCTGTCTAAGCATAACTGGTCCCCTCTATTACGCCAGCTCTCTCTGGCTGTTATCTCCATCTGCCATACTTTGCAGGCCACCCCCAATAACTTGGCTGCCAGGGAGTGAGCCAGCCTCCTGCAGGTCACCTGGCTGATTCCTAGCAACCAATGGTCTGTTGCTAAAGACACTGTTGTCACCCACTATTTAAGACCGCCCATAGGGTCTATAGTGATGGATAACATCCGTGGTTTTTAACAGGGCTATTCACTAAAGGGTGAAGACTTTGGAGAAGGAAGGAGAAGTGAACCATCTAGGACAACATACCTGAACTGGAAAGTGAGATGAATCGGAGAATTTTTCCAAATCGGCTATTTTGGCCTAGATTGTTCACGTCTCCTGCCTTCACACTTCTTCACACTTTAGTGACTAGAACTGTAAGGCTCAGGGTCCCTGTGGGACGCCTGCAGCTATAAAAACTTTTTAGGACTGTTTGGATAGATTTGTTATTAGCAGAAAATGGTGAACACTGGGACAATATACCCAATATTGCCTAAAAGGTGCCAAGGGAAATCGTTTTGTGTTAAAGAAATGTTATGTTTTTAGATTGGTATCCTGCAGTGTAAGCTTAATATCAAGTTTTTAAAATACAAAATAACTTTCCAAATGGTTTATGCACATTAATGTTGTATCCAACATAAGCTTGGCATTCCTCCATGTTTAATATTTACAGTTGCCTTAGTGTCTCTGTGCAGTTTTTCAAAGCCCATATCATAGAAGGAAGACCTCCTCTCCTCCTTACTTTGGCTGATCTCTTTGATCTTTTCTAAATTACATCCAGAAGGGCAACACTGATTTGCTTAAAACGTCATTTTAAGTGTAACCCTTTACATGTATTTTGTTCAGGATGATAAAGAAATGTCCTAATTTTAAGAGTGTTATACACACAGGTTACATTACATATAAACAAACACTAAAATAAAGTACCGATGTCCCTTAATGGGCTGAAAATTATGAGCATGGAAACGGGAATGTTTCTACACAAATGTTTTAGAAACTGCAAAAGCAAAACAATGTTTATTGCGTGACAAAATGGTACTCTTACCAATAAATTTCATCATAACTACAGGAGCAGCGAAATGGGATTTTGAGACCGATTCAGACATTTTCTTTTCTAACCTTCTTCTTTTTTTTTTTTTAAATTAATAATAATTTGGACAATACTGGATCGGGGGGGGGGGGAGAGAGATTCAGCTGATTCTGCAGCAAACTAAAACTTATAAACCTCAAGGAGCAGCATCCATTACAGGTGATCTAATCAGCATTTGAAATGGCTTTAAAGGAGAACTATGGGGTTAAGGCAAACCCCATAGTTCTCCTTAGGGTAACGAATGGACACAAACTAGCGTCCTCCCGTCACCCTAGGCTCAGTATACCGCGAGCTGCTGCTCGCGGTATACTAAGACGCCGCTGTACCCTCCCCCGTCCGTTCCGCCAGTCAGCGCTGGCGAATAGGGGCGGGGGGAATCCAGCCCCTCCCCTGTCGTGGCAGAGAGCCGTGACATGATCGAGAGGTGAGCAAACGCCGGTATGTGTTCGCTCACCTCCCGATCTACTGAGTCGACCTGTGACAGTCTCATTGTGAAACGCACTCACCTCATAGTTCTCCTTTTAAAACCTTTTTGAGTTTTAATATCACTTTAAAGTGACCTTAATATCCAAAGGAAAATGGTGAAAGTTATTTCCTAACATGTTCCATTGCTAACAATTGGTTCTCTTTAGGCTATCATCTGATGCCCTATTAAACAATCTTTTGGCAATCTGCATCTTCCAACATATTTTTGATTCTACAAGGCAATGTTCTTGGCAGCCAGTACTGCTACAGCACATTCCTGGAAACTGCCATTTATGAAGTTTGAAGATATAAATAACCTGGCTAAGTTTGATATTGATAAATGAGAAATTAAAAAGCACACTTGACGATCTTATGCCCATGGATTGAATACTCTAAACCTACCATTAGAGTAGTTTAATGTAGGACTTGGAGTAGATCACTTTGCTTACAGGTTTTTGGGGATTTTGTTTTTTTTTACTATTTTATACTCTTTACCAGTTAATTCCCATATTTTATACATCAGCTTTGAAAATTGTCTGAGTTCTAGTTGTAATTACACATCTAGACATATGCTTAAATTCCTAATTTAGCACCTTTTTAGAGAATTTCTGTCCTCTCAGGCCTTAATTGAACAGTAAGAGGGTAGATTTGTCTGACAAATTAGTTTATCTTTGTAAATGTTAAATGATTCCTATTGTTCTACACCATCACATTATATAATGTTTACCTATAGTCTGCTCAGTAAATTATTTTTTTTCCTCCCCTCAGTAAAATGGTGAGACCAACATCAAGAGTTTGGAAACATTTCCACAGTGCAACTTTTGCTGAGGGCAAAACTGCACTTTGCAAATAATATAAAATACAATTTTAAAAAGCAAGTTTACTTTATTTACTGGATAAGCTGTACTTTTATTTTAAGCATAATACTTTTATATACACTGCGTTCCTAGCGTAGCAAAATGACTCAATTTGTAAAAATACTTCACACAGAATTTTTTTATCTATTTTTCCGAAAATGTCACACTTTTTTTGGGGAAAACAAACTTTTTTTTTTTTTTTTTTCCTCATGGCTTACATTTTCTGGAAATCAGCGGAGTTACGGGGGCAGCAGAGGTATGCAGCAGTCTGTATCCCCGCTGCCTCCGCCAACACGGCGGAGAAACAGGCCGCTACATCAGTTCTCAATGTACCGGCAGATGCTGGTACATTTAGGAGAACTGTGGAACCCGGTTCGCAAGTACGGATTGTCCGTAAGTCGGACGTCCGTAACCTGGGGACTGCCTGTATTACTTTTTTGTATCCTTCCAGTAAAAATCTGAGCTGGATCTTCTAACCTATGTATACATTGGACAAGCTAACAAAATGCGTTTGTTTGGTGGACCAATTTAACCTCTCATCCTAGACGGGAATAGACAATAAAATGACACTGAAGGTATGGTGTGTTACCCTTATATTTTAGTTTGCCTCTTCAGCTACATAGCCAGAAAGGTTCCTCACATGTCTAGGAGATGCTGCAGTCACTCATATCACTAAGGCTACCGAGGTTGCATCAGAAAAGTGAATTCATGTTGCTAGAAGTTATTTTTGGAAAATTATTATTCATAGGACTAGAACTGTGGAAAGGTTGGAATCATTCTATTGGTGTTTTGTGTCGAATTGACACCTTTTTTCTCCTTTATTTCTTTGTTTAATTTGGTAAATCTAACAAATGGGGTCACAAACCAGTATAGCTACCTGATGCATGTTCCCACGCTTTCATTGCCCTTCACTCCACTTACCATTGCTCTTCTATTGGTTTAGGTACTTTGGCAAGTGGAGCTTTTGAACCCTAAAAACTTGTTTGGCAGAGTGTTATTTATGAACCAAATGGCTCTTAATGATCAGTAGTCAATACTATGAAATAAGCACTGTTACTGGGAGTCTTGACAAGTCAACTTACAGCTTTGTTTTCTTGTGTTGCTAAGCTTGGCTCTTGGCTGTGAATCCCAGCTTTTGTATTAAGTTAACCTAGCAAGATGAGCTCTTTATTTTCCTGATCCAAATATCATCTGGGGAATTTGAAGATCATTTGACCCTATACCAACACTAATGAAACAATCTCTGGTGACCTACAATGGCAGAGAAACGTTACAAAGGTGAAATGGAATATACTGGAAAGATCTTTTAATAACAGAAGAGAAAAGCATCTGGTTGCTGTATCTGTATGGATGAGAAAGCAGAATAAGAAAATGAGACTGCGCTTACCTGAATCAAAACAATAGATTTGTTTTTTTTCTTGTTTGTTTATTCTTTAAATGTACCCATTTCACCACTGTAATGGCAAATAAATACTAATACACATAAGTGCAACTTGGTGTTGAATTAACCGTGGTTTAAAAGATTCCTTTCTGATACCGGAGTCTTATCTTTTCACTTTCAGGGGGTAGCTTTCTGTCCTCATGCAAGCCATCCAGAAGGAAGGGTCAGGCAATCACTACCCGCATGGTTAACTTTACAAACCTTTTTCAGGGCAGAGTTTGCAGATGGGGTAATCGTATTCAGATCTACAATCTTGAGTGACCTCCTTCCAGCAAGTAACATATCAGAGCTGTATACGCAAGCTGGGAAGAAGGTTTACATCAGTGTCCATAAAGGCAGGGTAGTGTTGTAGTGTTCTTGTTTTGATTCGTAGCCAGACATCAATATTTCTGTATCAAAATGAGTAGATTTATGCATGCTAAAACAAATTTGTAACCAGAGTTGATACTCTTTTTATATAGGTTTGATGTAAATAAGGTTCACTTACTAAGGAAAGCAGGGAAAGGCAAGTGAATTTTATAAATTAATCTGTAACCTACTTCTGTTTGGCTAGGGTGGATAAGCACCAAACACACTGCCCGGCCAAGAAGTCACCACTTGCATTTAGCTATGCAAGTAGGCAAGAGCATTCCATTGGAGAATTACTACAGTGATTTATACGTTTCATCTGGCAACAAAAGAGGTCAGCTGCCTACCTGAATATACTGAATTCTCTTCCCTGATGGCACTGGCATATTCCAAGATGACAATGCCAGGATTAATTGGGCTCAAATTGTGAAAGGGTGGTTCAGGGAGCACAAGACATCATTTTCACACATGTACTGGCCACCATAGTGTCCAGACCTTAACCTTATTGAGAATATTTGCGATGTACTGAAAAAGACTTTATGCAGTGGTCTTACTTTCCCATCATCACTACAAGATATTAGTGAACAATGAATGCAACTCTGGATGGAAATGTTGTGGCACTGCATAAGCTTATGGAAATAATGCCACAGTGAATGTGTGCCATAATCAAAGCTAATGACGGTCCAATAAATTTTTAGAGTGTGTAACTTTCTTTTGTACAGGCAGTGTGTTTTCATATTTCAGATTAAAGTTAGAAGTTCAGAAAACTTGTTTTGGCTGTAATGGTGAAGGGTTAGAATCTTCAAGTATTTTGCTTTTATATGTGACCCCCACTTGGGAGCTCTTTTAATCTTAATTCTTCCAAAGATGGTGGGCACTGGGCTCTTCAGCACCTCTAGTGTCCCAAAAAAAGTGGTTACATCATTAAGGTTAAGCTTATTCTCTATTTATCTGCCCCAATGTAGAGTAAATAGGTGTCCATCCTTTCCATGCAGGATATATTGAAGTGATTTTAAAATAAAACCAAAACGGAAACAGATCCGCAACTGGTATGGATCCTGACAATACTGTTGAGATCCACCACACTGGCTGGTTGACAGCAGGCTGTGCCTGCCCCTTCCCCTATCTGTTCCTCCAGTCAGCGCTGGAGAAATGGTGAGGGGAGGGGGGGAATCCCTGTTTGGAGCCGTGACTGACAGTCACTGCTCTTTGCATAGAGAAGATCGGGAACCTGGTGTTCAGGGGTATGTGTCCGCTGAGTTCCTGATCAATAGAGCCGACCTGTGACAGCTTCTTGTCACAGGTCGGCTTTATTTCTCCTTTTAAGTGCATAGTGAACAATCTCTGTGTTCTGGTGTTCCAAATAGATCCCGGTGCCCATCTTTGGACACTGTTGCAACCCATTTATGGGGGCCTCTCTGAAGGCAGCCACCAATGCGGTTCTAGTTTAATCATTTTCATTTTGCTAGTCATGGTTTGATTATTGGATGGATTGAATGTCTCCTACTACAAAGCGTTGCTGTATGGCTCTACTTGTTTGTACTTTAGACATATTTCTGTTTTGTTAATCACCTGACAGGACTTTTGCTGATAAGTGTTTTCCTGGAATGGCAGCCATGGCTCAATTATATTTAGCAGAGTTCTATTTTATTAGCTTAAAATACATTTCACAAACTGTTATGCTTGGTAAAACCTTATATGCAGGTTTATGCAGAACTTTAACAGCTTGCAGATCTGACCTCCCCTCTTTTTAAAAAAAATGTTTTTAGCTTATATTTATTTAGGTCGGAAAATGTATGGTCCCCATAGACTGCTCCAGTTTTGGCCGTACAACTTGCCATAGAGAAAAATCAGTTGAATGCCGCCTCCATGCTTCCCAGCCAAATCAACTGAGCTGGGTGGAACTTGCCAGGGACACCTATGGCTCAACTTTTAGCTGAAATTAGAAGGTTGCCCTTAGTGATGTCAGCCCTTAACACAAGTCAGCTACTACACCATAGTTAGGGCTGCAACTAATGATTACTTTCATAATCGATTAGTTTATTTTTTTTCGATTACTCGAATAAAAAAAATACCCTCAATTTAAAATAACAAACACAAAAGTAATGTTACAAACAGTTTACTACAGAATAAAACTACATGCAGTTTTTGCAATACCACTGCTCTGGAACGCACGGCATCGTGGTACCCTGCGTACCCGTGCAGGCGATCACACTGGGTGGGAGGTGCGTTTGGGGTGCCATTGAAATGAATGGCACTGCAACGCACCTCGCGCAACAGAATTTCAGGCTGAAAATGAATTTTTCCCCCACATTTTTTTAATACATTTGTAAGCACATGGCGCTTGAATAGCTTCAGCCAGGGAATGACAGCTGTCAGTGGTAAGTTTCCGCAGACAGCAGCTAAATGTAAATATAACAGGCAGTGGGCGGGTGCAATAGCAAGCCTGCTATTGGTCATTTCAAATTGCAATAGCAGGCTAGATATTGCACCCACCCACTGCTTGCTATGCACCCACAGCATGGCGGAGAGAGCTAGTGGATCCAACCAACTAATTGATGATGAGAATAGTTGGTTGCAGCTCTAACTATAGTCTTTCAGACGAGTGTAGTATCTGGCATGTGGTTAAATTACATTGCTCCTCTGCAGCTGCTGTCCTTCCACAACCAAACACTCTTAAAGTACTTCTTCTCCATTCGGTCTTCTTAAAATGGCAGGTAGCTGGTAGGTGGGTCTGGGCTCAATCAAGCTAGCGTTTTCAGTATAAGTAGAGTAGCAGAGGAGGCACGAGACTGTAATAATGAAGGCCTGGTAGAATTGTGTGTGTGTGGGGGGAGGGGGGCTATAGTACAGACTGTAACTCCTCCATAGGAATGGACATAAATTGCACTTTGGTCTGGGAAGGAGCTACAACCGTAACTGACAGGAATAAAGTTTGCTTTTATTTCCAAACCACTGCATGCATTTAATCTCTGACATGTGCGATGTGCACTTAGTCCCCTAGGTCATTTAACAAGCAATTTCAAACTTCGGTGATATTGTGACTACACCTACCCAGTGGCGTAACCAGAGTTATGGGCGCCCGGGGCAGAATTTTTTTTTCGCCCCCCCCCCATATTATATAAACATCCACTAGAACTGTACCCCCCACCCCCACACATAAATATCAGCTAAGGAACTACAAGTCCAAGCATGCCATCGTTGTCCCTGTACACCCCCCCCACACACACACATATCACCCAGGGAACGGCAATATCTGGTTGTTGTACAGGGGCAATGAGGGGATGCTGGGACTTGTAGTTGACTTCTTACTTAGTTCCCTAGCTGATATCTTATTTAATTTCCATGTTTTTATCACTTTGGTTAAAAAATTAACCACATAAGTAGCGCTTTCAAATTGCTACGTGTTCCAGCTCTGGAAGTGTATTATTTAGAATGACGTTTGTTAAACCAATTAGGTCCTGCTGTTCATAGCTACTTTTTTTCTTTTCTTTGTTTTCCATTTCTCCACTTCCTTACTCTTTCTTCCAGATCTTCCATCCGCTGTCAGTATTCTTACTCTGTATGCATTACCAGTTTTACTCTATCCTGCAGTGGTCGGGCAATAAGTAGATAAGCTTAGCTCTGTGACAGGATGCTATTATTGCCAGGAACAAGACCTTTTTTTGACTGCAGGTGAGGTCGAGGAGGATTAAAGTGCTGGGAGTTTGGTGGTGATCCATCTCCCTGCCTCATCTCAAAGTTTTGTTGCAGTAAGCATTTTTAAAAGAAACTAGTATGTCTGCTTCTTCCTTGAAATACTAATCCAGAATGGTGTTTTATTCATGTAAAAGTGTAATATAGCTTTGGATTTTTCTTTTTATTGTTGCATCAATTGCTAAAACATCCTTTTGGTATAGTGACCTCCTTAAGGTTGAATTCACGCTTCTAAGGTTTAAGGCACATGCGTTATAAAATAGGCCCCACACTGCTCCTGTTAATTCCTCTGTAATTTAAAATTAAATAAAATCCCAAAACAGAACTGTGACAATGGTGATGTCTGGCAAACCCCAAACTGTGTCAAGATAATGGCAGGGAGCGGTACTTTTTACAAGGCAAACCTCATTTTTCCCAAAGCTCACAAAATCTCTTCTCTTTGCTTAAGCAGCAATGCTTTAGTCAGTTGAAGGCACATTTGATAAACTGGAAGGAATGTACAAACCTCCAATAGCTAGGGTATCCCCAAAGGTAAGTTTCGTACATTGCCCATAACTTCTATGGTAATGGAATTACCTCCCTGAAAAGAGGCTACATATATGAATATATCTTAATTTTTAAATGTCTTAACTCCTTATTTTAACTGTTGAATAATTCGATAGTGCTTGCAGTATTTTTGCAGATCGCAATGGACCGGAACGCAAGCACTATGTGCCTGCGTTCCGGGTGTGGGCGATCGCACTGCGGGCAGAGAGCATGGTTACGGTGTAATTGACTTCAATGCACCGCCATGCCCTCTCCTGCCCCTAAACGCAGTGAGCCGGCGTGTGTTCCAGAGGCCAAACCACTGGAACATGGACTTTGTGGTGTGAACCCGCCCTGAATGAAGTTAGTTCTGCAAAACCCTCTCCGAGGATAGGAAAAAACTGCTTTTGCAAGCTCTCTTGTTTTACCATCAGAACTATTAAGGAATACTAAAGAATTTTTGAGGGCCAGCGACATTTACAACATCAGATTGAACCTAATCAAGTGATCCAAACTTTGCATTGTACCGATGACCAGGTTTTTTCACTTTTCTGCCCTTTTTTGTTACGCATGTCAGTTTTGGAACAGCTTTTCTGTAAACAATTTTTTCATTAAAAATATAGTTAAGTGTTTTAGCTGTATCTCTGAATGCACTAACTAGAAACTAAGAAGTTCAGTAGGGTAAAATGTGGTACATTTCTGTCTGGACGTGGCAGCGAGCGATTCAAACCTTTTTTAAAGATCAGAATCTCAACCGTGTATGCTGTGAGCGGTATGGGTTTCCTGTCAAATGTGGTGGCGGCTACCATGTGTAAAGGGGTTAACTACTCTCTTAACCTGCCCTAGTGACGGTCACTCTGCCTGCTCTATGCAGGTTGAAGCTGAGAGTGTGTAACCATCGCCGGTCCCCTATGGCATTGCAGCTGCAGAAGTGCAGACCAAAGAATTAACACATGGCGATCCTATCACAAAGACATAGCAGAAATGTTTTATTGGATTAAAGAAAACCTGTCATAAGAGAAATTATGGAGGTTGCCATTACCAACCTCTTTATCTGCAATGCTGCTGTTGTCTTAAGTATTTTGAGACTCTGACAGTGACTGGAAACAATATTGTAGATAAGGACTTGTAACTTTTCTCTGACCTTTTTGATCTAAATACTTGTTTTGGGTCAGTGACTAAAAAAAAAATGAAAGGCAAGTGGGTCAGCATCACAACCAAGCAACTAACATTTCCAGGCAGAGGTCTGCAGTTGAAGCCCTGTGTTCTTTCCAGGCTTATTTTAACTCCCCATGCATGATGAGGTTCTGTGTTTTATTAGATCAATGATGGGGTTAAGTTGTATTTTCAAGGTCTAAAATATGTGATTGGAGAACAAGTTTGGTTTATTTTGTTATTCCTGTTCTACTTTGTCACATAACAAGCTATTCTCAGACTGTAACATCTGGCCAGTATCAAGTAACACTACAATTTCATGTGCAGTTAGCAGCAGGAGGGCTTTCCTTCTTGCATCTCAGTGAGTCCATAAGGGTGGGACATATGGTAAGTGAGCTCATTTTAATAGCATTCTCTTTTTGGGCATTGCATAATAGCCTTGTGCCTGTCAAGCATGACTTTGATTTTAGTCCTCACTGCTGCCCTTCTGTAATCTCCCATTTTGTTAGGCCTCTGCATATATGTTATGACAAAGAACAAGACGCATACTGACATTAATCTAGTAATCATTTTGAGAGGGTGAAGTTTCTTTTGAAGTGAAATTCTGGCATCTTACTTTGAGTCCCATATTTGCAAATTTGGTTGAACAAAATGCATGCAATACCTTCAGTTAAACATGAACATTACATAATCCATACATGCAGAGATGTAGGCAGTTGAAGTGATTGACCAATACCTGTGCCCACCCCCCAACCCTGTTTGGTCTGATGTTCATTAAGGATGCCAATCACTTTATAGGACCAGTAGGGAGGCCTGGCTTGGTCTTTACAGAGTTTTTTTAATGTTTTTTTTAACTTAGTTTAAACCTTTATCTGTACTTTATTAATCGGAATCCCCTCTCGGCACTCCATAGTACTTTTCCTATGTTAATCACTTACCTCCAATGGAAGCAGTATTATGTTGTATAGTTTGTAACCTGCCCCATAATGTGTGCAGCATTGTAGATGTTGCATACTTAGACTGTGGCAGTGCAGCTGCTAAAATATTTTGAAAAGTTTGTCGGAAATGGAAGTTCTGCATTAACCCTTTCTTAATCTCGGAGTTCTGTGAAATACTGCCGACCTGCCATTGTTGCTTGAAAATTGTCCAGTAGACCTTACTGGTGAATTCTGAAAGGCATAAGAGTTACCCAAATGGCTAATTGGCATGTTTTACCAAACCCGACACTTGTAGTTCCAATATTCACATCTGAAGGTATGCTAGGGTTGTCCTATTTCATATCTAATGCTGGATATCATTTGACTGTTCATAGTTCTATAAAAATGGGCCAGTTATGTTATCCAATGAACAAGGATTCTGTAAAACTGGGGGTAGGTACTACAGTGCAGAAGAGGATACATGTAAACATGTTATGGTGCTGTAATTATTTTTGCCAGGTATAATCATTTTTAGTAACAGACTACTAAAGATACTTTTGAACATAAACCTATTCCTGTTCTAAGGAGATTGCTTGCATTGATGTCCCAGAATATTGCAGCAAACATTGCCGCCCATCTACCAATCCGTATTCATTTTGGAACTCTCTATTTTCCATCTCATTTTGGGTTAAGCTTACTTCAGTGTAATTATAAAAGCAGGAGTGACACATGATTGGCAGCCCAAAGTGTTGTATGTACAGCTGTTAATTTTTATTAGCTGGTACTTGATGAGTTTGGAGAATATACCATGCTGGCCTATTAAAGCAGAAGTAAAGTCTACTGCGGTAGGTGTGCTCTTAATGCACAACATACTTGCACATTATGACACACTTGCATGACAAGTGTGCTCTCCTCCAGCGCTTACCGATCAGCTGCCAGCCGGTGCTCCATCCTCCATATTCTCTGCGGTTTCTTCAGGGTCCCCCCATCATTCTGTCCAACCTCTAAGCTGCCTGTGATGATTTCACTTTTGTGCATGCGCACAGAAGTTGCATTGGTCTCGGCACCTGGCTCGGTTCCCAGCACACTGCAGATGCTGGGAAGCATCCATGAGTAGTACATAGCACAGTGCAAGCGCCATGCAGTGTACTTGACAGAAGCAGCTGTTTTTTGGCAGAAGAGACTTGGCATGTCTCTTTTGCTCGAAAAACTCTGTAGCAGTTTTTGATTTATTTAGGTTTACTTTCTATGTCTTGCGGCTGAGATGGAAGGTTACTGTTAAAATGTCCATTTATCCATGTATTTGTTGTACTTCGCCTTAAAATGCAATTTCTTTAAATTAATTAATTTGCTCCAGGAAACATAGTCTGAAGTCACAAAAGAAGTTCTAGTATTGCTTCCAACCACGAAGCAAGGCATAAGGGGTGCAGTATCTCTCACCTTCTAGAAATGCACATCTTGGTTACCTAGGAAACTGCTGTTTGGTTGGGAACCAATTACACAATGTACTTTCTATCTGGCTTCTGGCAACCTGTCTCAGTTTGCATTTTTTAAAGGTAATAATCTGACAATGACATGTATTTTCTAAGTAAATGCGGAGCTAGATGACCTAAATGTAGTATAGTTTTCTTCAAAGTACTTAACAAAAATGTTAGACTATCTGCTTAAAGTTTGTATTTTATGCAGTACTTACATGATTTTCTTCCCACAGTCCATAAACATATTGTAGGTTAACTGGTTTCTGCCCAAATTGACTTTAGTGTCTGTATGATTGTGGTAGAGGAATTGGCTTCAAGGTATGGACTGCTATGAATGGAGCATGTATTCTGTAAAAGTTGAGAGTTTGGATAGATACCTCCCCAGGCTTCTAGGATCATGCATAGTTAATTTTTCTTGTTTAAAATCATACCTATCATCATTTCACCTTTTGACTGTGCAAAGTGATCTAATACAAGAGCGGGTTAATTGGTCTCTTAGGCTTGGTTTAGAAAAACAATAAAGACAGGAGTGGAACTTGGGAGGAGTTTTGTCCTGCGCTGTACATTTGCCACTTTGTTCCTTTTTACTCTGTATGGAGTGCATATCGTAACACTTGAAATATGTTCAGTTTCCTCCAATAAGTGTTTTTTTTTTTTTTCTTCTTATGGAAACTTTATTTGTGGTTGAGTGCATCAGCATTGTCATATTTAAAATTCTTGAAATTACTTGGAAATACAGTGTATTAGTCCACTGCGATCCATGTCTAGTGTTTGTATGTTAAAAGGAATTTATATTCATGTAGGCCAATGACCTCCTTATATCCCGGCATTTTATGCTGATTAGTATTGGAATTTTGATCATTTATTTAAATCTTGCACAGAAAACAATTAGTCGTATGCCCACATGGCAGCAAATTGGTGCAGTTTTCAATTCTTACAGAAGATTGAGTGGATAAGCTCATAGGCTGTAATGAGAGGAGAGCTGGGCTAGTTTGAAGCAATCTGCTCCAACCCCCTCCTTTCCTCTTTACTATCCTTTCCTATTGTTTCATTAACAGCCAGTTCAGTCTCGCTGAGATATTTAATTCCTTCCTTCCTTTTTGCCAGTTAAGTTAAGCATTTTCATTATAAAAAAAAAAAAAAGCTCATCAGCTACCTCTTCTCTGCCTAATGTTGGCTAACTTGAATTAAAGGACGCAGATCACATATGCAAAATGTACAAGTAACTGCATCTTGATTATAAAATGTATCATTGTAGTTCAGGTTTGAATCTTATTTCAAATTGTTTCTTTTATTAAATTAAGCAATATGGGATGATATAATTTAGGTGCGTTGGGTTATGCTGCTGCCTTCAGGACATTGGACTCTGGCAAAAAATAGACTGCTTTGCAGACAGTGATTGACACTCCACTAACCACCTACAAAACTGGGTCCAGCACCTTGCTCTCGTCTCCTATTATTAAAGCTGTAAAACAGCCTAGTAAACAAATAGTTTAGCTGAAAGTGAGAACACTCCCACTTGAGCTGATAATGGCAGCCAAACATGCACAGTATTGCCCCCATCACGCATCATTAATATGAGATGAATGATGATGCTTTCAGACAAACCCAATGTATGCGCAGTGCGGCATCACTGTTGCAGCGGCACCCTACAGCTCTGGATTCTCACAAACTGGATGCATGTGCAGTATGGTGGCTGTACACCACCACGCACATACCAGCAGGCACAATCGGCAGCCATATTTGATAGAACATAGAAATTAACTTGAAGTCCAGGAAAACTTTTTGAATTCAACTATGCTAACTTTAAATTGACAGTTTATACATGCAAAAGGATTACCAAACCATTATGCTGCGCAAACTGTTGGTGCTATATAAATCCTGTATAATAATAAATGACCACATAGCAGAAGGAGGTGAATCATTGCTCTAACATCTTTTTGTCTATGAATTTCACCTTCATCTTTTAATATCTCTGAACAGACTTTTTGTTCTAGTTTAGATTAGGATTGGGTGCTAGGACAGGTTGCAGGTGCAAAATCACTGTACATTCCCTTTAAAGAGTAAGGAAACATTTTGAACACCATTTCCTTCTTCCCCCAAGCAGGTGTAGCTTCCCCTCCCACCCCAAAGCTCTGCTTGTGTAGATTCCACTTCTTTTGTCTCCTGCAGCAATGTTAACATCCCTCACTGTGCAGTTCAATCAAGGAAACTTTATAAAGATTCATTAAATAAAGTTTGATAAAAGGATAACTATTTGTTATGCTTTGAGGACTTCTGAATTTCCAGTCAACCTCTGAATGTTGTTGGTTACAGTAATTAAGCAGCTTCCATCAGAATGTTTTATTGCATTATGACTGTCCCCCTTTATTGTTAAACACGGAACCATTTTGTTTTTATCTTACTTGAATGTCTTCTTGATTTTACAGTGGATGATCCAGAAACCATATAAGGTTGCCACATTTTTTGGATGCATTGGAACTGATAAGTTTGGAGAGATACTGAAGAAGAAGGCTGAGGAGGCTCATGTTGACGCCCGTTACTATGAACAGAGCGAGAAGCCTACAGGCACATGTGCTGCTTGCATCACTGGTGACAACAGGTCAGCTACCTTGTACCCTGGGAAATGGCCACTGATTACAATAGTTAAGTCTTAATGAGCATAGGACTTAGTCAAGTTTTTACTAAGATGGGGGAGGGGGAAAGTAAATTGGCACACTGGTCAGTGACCTTTTTTTACTTAACCTTCATATTGTTTCAAAAACAATTTTATAGAAGCCTGCCGTAATTCCCCTGCATTCCAGAAATTTGGGTTGGCTGCAAGTTCCAGGTTGTCTTGGCCTTTTGCAGTGCTCCCGTTCCAGCATTTAAGATACTACCGTAGATACTGCATTGAGGGTTGTTGTGCTAGGCTTACAGCAAGGGGAGAACATAGGGAAGAGTTGTGCTGCTGATTTTATCTTCCACTGTGCTTGAAGCAAGATGAGAACTTGTCACAGGAAGTTGCTGAGTTTGGATAGTGATGTTGTGTTCCCGCTTATACATAGCAGCAGGAGTGCATAAATCAGGAGAGTAGTTTTAACATGGTAATAAACTGATGGCAAATACAGCAGGTCAAATATCTGAATGTAAAATGTGTGTTGAGTGGCTTGCTTGGAGTTTAATTATGGAGTTAAGAGTCCCTTGTACTTGTTTTATTTAGCTTTGAACTATATATGATCTGTTAAATAAAGATGCTTGCTTCCAAGAAAAAAATGGCTACAAATGGCATTTATAACTAGAAATTAGTATATTGTATATCTTGCCCATTTATTTTTATTTTTGTCAGTGTTTTACAAGAATGTTTGTGTTTTATTAAATACCCTTTAACCCTTTCGCTGCCAAGCCCTCCGAACATTTTTCAAATCAGCTGGCCAAGCCATTTTTGAATTTTCTGCAATTTTTTCCTATTGGTTTGATTTTCAACTGCTGCGTTGCTAGCGTTTGTAAAAGACCCCCCAAACCATATATTTTCTGAAAGCGCAGGCCCGGTAGAATAAAAAGATGGTGATACTAAATTTGTAGGCCCTGCGATAATTGCGCAAATGTTTCTCAAATTAATATTAAACCGATAAAAATACACAATTCAATTGTTAAAACACACCAAAATCAGTATCCGTGCACAAAAAAAATAATTTTCTGACTAAATCTAAAAGATAAAACTGTATTGAGTTAATAAATAACAAATATTAGCAAATTTGTAATTGCGCCTTTTTGCGAAAAGGTAAAAAAATTACGGTACGCAAAACTGTAAAAAAGGAACTTATGTAAAAAAAATTGTTTTAACACTGTGTTGGTGTTTGTGTTGTGATAAAAGATACAGG